>NW_006408962.1:8230-9000 GCF_000296735.1 Chrysochloris asiatica
CAAACATAGAAACAATTGTGAGGATTTCCCAGGATCCTGCAGTGTTTCGTTCTATTGTCTACTGTGAGTCAGAAATGACTCGACAGCATCTAACAATAACAGTAAGAACAGCAAATTCATTTGTGTACTCATTTAGTTACTATTTATTTTAAAACAAGGAAGTTGACATTATAAACTTCCTTGAATTTGATTCTAAGCTTCACAAAGGAAGGAATCAAGTTTTTTTCTAAGCACACAGTTAAAGCCTGTGACTCACAAAGGGCCTACTTTAAAAAGAGCAAAAAAATAGTTATCAAATGCATTGGTAGATTTAAAATAATTTTATGAATAATTACATAAATATGCATGAATGAATACATTATAGTTTTTGTAGCCACAATAATGATTAATGAAATACAGGTTATTACATTATCATTCTGTCCTTGTTTATAAAAGCCCATTGCTATCAAGTGCATTCCCACTCAATAGTCAACCTATGGGTCAGAGTAGAACTTCCCCAAAGGGTTTCCAAGATAATGACCTTTTGGAATCTATATGAAAATCGGCCACATCTTTCTCCACTTGAATGACTTGGTGGGTTTAAATCACCAATCTTGCAATTCACCAGGGTTAAGCACTTAACTACTTTACCACCAAGTCTCCTTCCTTGTTTAGAGATTTAAAAAAAAAAAAAGACACATTTTGAGTCATAAGTGACTAATGGACTTTTTGGACATAAAAACTTTCAAAAAAGTCTATACATATTCTATCATATTGAAGTCATGATTATG
>NW_006408962.1:10245-10901 GCF_000296735.1 Chrysochloris asiatica
GATTCCAACTCAAAGCAAACCTGTATAGGATTTCTACAAATCATTATAGGAGCAGACTGCCTCATCTTTCTTCCATGAGCACTGATGAATTGAACCCCTGACCTTACAGTTAGCTGCCCAACACCTAACCATCAGTACCACCCGGGCTCCTTAGGAATGGCAAAGTGGAAAATAAATGTTTGTAAACGGCCTTCAAGTTTTGTTTTGTTTTTTCACCCTTTCATTATAAAAAAAAGCCAGAAGGACATTAAACCAATGGGAAAAGATGAAACAGGGGTCATTTGTTTTCATTCACTAATTTTTCCACTTAGAAAAGCTTTGGTTTATCAAATTACTCAGAAATGATGCATGTGTCTGTATGTGTGTATAAAGTTATATCCAGAAGACAACGTCTACAAAAATATAGATGCTGTTGAACATACAACTCTAATTGGACTATTACATGTTCTTCTAGAATTTTTGAATGAGAGAGCCATGATTTCTTATCTACTCATTGTTGTTGTTAAGTGTAATCAAGTTGGTTCTGACAAATATCAACCCTGTATGGGGTTTTAAAGCATTGACTGGTGGATTTGAACCACTGACCTTATAGTTTCCAATACAGTGCTGATCCTACAGCACCACACCAAGAGTTTAGTTGATTCATTATGTGCTAG
>NW_006408962.1:11156-14059 GCF_000296735.1 Chrysochloris asiatica
TGTGTTTGTGTCTGTATGTGTGTATGTACACTTATGCAGAAGTATATGAAATATAAAAAAAAGTTATAGCAAATGTCATAGAAATATATATAATGATCAAAAAGTAGTATATATGGCTATACAAAGATAATATCTAAACAACAGATAATTCTAGATAATATATATTAACATATATAAGGAGGCATCAAACAGTTCATGGAAAATTCCATTCATTTACTCTGTCCACAAACTTTTTAAAGGTCTTTTATATATGCATATCTATACACACACTCATATAAATATATATATAATCTAGAATGCTCACAGTAACCATTCAGTTATATTTTTATTCTATTACAGAATTTCAGTCAATTTAAATGATTGACTTCATCAAAGAACAAAAAAAAAGTAACAAAGATAGAATTTTCATTATATAAATCACATTCTAAGCATTCAAATAAGTATGTTTTAAAATTATGTATGGAGATCAGTGCAACGACCAAAGAAATGAGCATGTATGTATAAAGATCAGTTTAAGATAAAACATTGACCATTCACAGTAGAACCTCTTTATGTCATATAACTGGAGAATCAACTCAGAGATCACAGTGGCTGAGTCAGCAGAAGAGGAAGATGCACTTTTGTAGGAACGTGGTTTAGTGGCATATAAAGAATTAGTTCATCTCAGGACATGAAGAAGTTGAAACAATGAGTCAAATCCAATCTTACTGACACAATTAGAAGAAATAGAAACTATTAAAATAGTTTTTTATAGACAGCTGTTTAACGTTGCAACAGCATTAAAACTTACGTGAGTCATTGCTAGGCTTCCATATAGACTTATTAAAGAGAGTTAGAAAGGGTTTACTTTTTTAATTTCAGAAGTTCCACTGGAGTAAACAGAAGTATCCTGACATTAGAAATGTGTTCTTTGCATACTGTTTGCAATATGTCTTACTTGTACTTTCAACCCTTTATTTAAGAGTAGGTGGAGAAAAAAATGAATTTGTCATTGAAGAGTAATTTTATCCCAGTGGGACCTTGGCAAGCAAGTTGTTTAATACCATAAGCTAGCGAGTATTATTCCCTCCTTGGGATTCTAAGAATCATGCTCCCAACCTATCATTAGCAACATGTAGCTAATATGACATTAATTTCTTATGAATATTTACTCACAGGGAAGACACCTGAGTAAATTTGGTTTTAATTGGGTTCTCATAAACTGGCCTTCATTCTCTCTTCATGCTCTGTTAACTAAATCTTGCTTCAAGCAACATTCCAATTGCTGTAATAATTCAGTTCCAGCTGCCATCAAGTCACTTCTGACTCATGGAAGCACTATGTGTGTCAATACTGAACTATGCTTCATCGGGTTTTCAATGGCATATTAAAAACAAAACAAAACATTGCCTGGTGAAATAAATATTTCTTCAAGCCACATTCTACTTGCTATAATAATACAATTCCAGCTGTTGTCAAGTCAACTCTGACTCAACACAACACTTTATGTGTCAAAGTAGAGGTGTGCTTCATATAGGGACTTCAGTGGCTAATTTTTATGAAACAAATTGTCAGGTCTTTCTTCTGAGGTACGTAGGGTAGACTCGAATCTTCAAACTTTCCGACTGCAGCTGAGTGCATTAACCATTTGTGCTCCCTAAGGACTGCTGCTGTAAGGATATAGCAAAGTATTAAAATATAGCAAAGCCTTAAATCACTTGGAAAAACAGAGCCTATTTTATTTTGCGATATTCCTCAATTAAATTTGATTCATTGTTTTTTGTTGTTGTTATGTTTTTATTGTGAATTTGGTGATAGTTTATGTGGGAGAACAACAGCTTTACATTCATCCTATCATATTTTGTTTCATTGCAATAATTAGAATTTCCTCTAGCATCATTATTCAACAGCATTTGCTTCCATTCCCTTTTATTTTATTTTTTTGGGATATACACTGAAGAACTCAGGAATATACAATCATTTAAACATCAAAAGGGCACACCCCACAAGCCTACCCCAGCTGTCACCACACAGCCCTCTCTCTCCCTGAGTCCTTGGTCCCCAACCACTCCATCTCCACATCATAGTCTCTCCTCCATATCTGGTGTCACTGCTTCTCTGGATAGGGTCCTACACTATGCTCTTCTCCCTTGATGGTTCTAGGGTTCCCCACTCCTGAACAGCAAGATCAACCACTGCCCTCCTTTTGTTACAAAAAAAAAATCTACCTTACATTTCAACACTCACAATCAATTCTGATAGCAATTATTCACAATTGAACAACAAGAGTATTATCCCCATCTCCTTTCATCAGCCCCTTCCAGACAGGTTGGAAACCACTCAGTGCAAGTTCTACCTTCCCCCACACCCTCTAAAACTAGGCTCCCTCTTGAAAGCTCATAGGCCAGTCACTTTGTGCCTTTGTAGTTCCCCCATTTTCGGGTAGTCAATGTCTAAGTTGCCCATCCCTGTCAAATCTGTGTACCCAGTGGGTGGGAAAAATCCTTGCTGTAAAGATTCATTCCCTATTTTGAGCTACTACATCCCAAAGTAAATGTCAAGTTCATCAAATTGTAGTGGATTACTTTTTTTCTCTCTCTCTTCTTTCATCCTCTAATCAAGTTCTGGTCATCCAGTCATTGATGCCAGGTCAAATGTGTGTCATCAGCAAGTATGGGTGTTCTTATGCACTTCACTTCACTTCATATCAGCTGGACATTTCACTCTACACTCTAGTCCTCTGTGGCCATGTCCCTGTTCCTAGGTACAGGCATCCCCAGGCCTCACCATACTGCTGGCCTACAAAGTCTCAGTCCAGGTGGACAAGGGTCTGTTGAATGTGAACGGACTTAGCTCCCAACTTCGATACTGTTTTTCCCCCACATGCCCTTAATTGGTAGACCAAAGTGGTCACCAGCAAGACC
>NW_006408962.1:45598-46613 GCF_000296735.1 Chrysochloris asiatica
CAGCTCAAGTACTGGAATATGTATATGAACCATTATTTGTAAATTACTGATCAAGAAATGTAAATGACTTGCTTTCTGGGAAGAAAGTTCAAAAAAGGCTGATTTGGGAGTCTGTTGAGTTATTGCACACTTTCTCTATCTACCTTGGATGATACAGTTCATCTCTTGAGTTCTTACCAAAAGATGGGTAGTTTGTACCAACTCAGAGGCTTGTCAGAAGACAGAACTGGCTATCAGCTTTCAAAATGCCATCATCTAGAAAACCCTATGGAGCAGGTCTACTCTGCACACATGGGGTCATCAGGAGTCAGAACGAGTTCAACAGCAGTTAGCAACAACAAAAATGCTTTCCCACCTTGGACAAGATATTCAAGATAGTGAAATGTATTTTAAATTCCTCTTGTCACTTCTTTGTATACAAAGTTAATTAACATCTCCCTTTTTATCTGCTCCATTTTAAGATTCCAAAGTATACTTGTTAACTGTTAAAAAACTCAGTTTCTTTACTTGAAAAAGTACTAGAAGAGTCTGAAACACATTTGCTGAAATCACCCCCATAGGGATCTCTGTATACTGTAGCAACAGTGTATGTATACATCCAAAACTTTTTACAGGCTATGCTAATGTTAACAGTGGTTTTCTCTTGGGAGCTATTCATATTATTTTATTCTTTATACATTGTAATTTCTGGAGAATTTATTTTTCTGCACTGAATATGTATCAGATAAGGAATGCCCCTGGAATTTTCCACAAAAATTCCAATTATATCATCTAGCTGGCACTTTTTCCAGTACCAATCTCTCTTACATGTCTCTTGTAATTGACCTTATGGTATCTTTAACTTGCTCTCCTAAACTACACCAAGTCCTACAAATGTTACCAGAGAATGATATAATACTCAGATATTCCATTGATTAGAGGACAGTCTAATACATTCTTATTTATTACCCAGGGGACTTGTTGTTGTTAAGTGCTGTCAAGTCTGTTCTGACTCAGCAACCCTGAATAGGTTTTC
>NW_006408962.1:47927-49618 GCF_000296735.1 Chrysochloris asiatica
ACATCTTTCTCCCCTTGAATGACTTGGTGGATTTAAATTACCAATCATTCAATTAACCAAGTTTAAGCACTTAACTACTTTACCACCAAGTCTCCTTCCTTGTTTAGAGATTAAAAAAAAAAAAAATAAAGCCACATTTTGAGTCATAAGTGACTAATGGACTTTTTGGACATAAAAACTTTCAAAAAAGTCTACACATATTCTATCATATTGAAGTCATGATTATGCTAAAGTATAACAGATAAAAAGAAAGAAAAGATGGCAGGAAGGCAGGAAGGACATCTTCAGACTAGTTGCATTTCTCCTTCATAATAATATCAATTTAATGAGCATTATTTTATGAATAATTACATATGCATGTATGAATGAATACAGTATAGTTTTAGTGGAAGAAAGATGAGGCTTTCTGCTCCCATAAAAGATTGAAAGGTCTCAGAAACCCTATACAGGACTGCTATGAGTTGGATCCAACTCCACGGCATTTAACAACAACTGAGCATTGGTAAAGTCCTCCAAGCATTAAGATAAAGCTCTCCATTGAATTCATTTGTTTTAACATGCACCAGAATGTTCTTTCTACTTTATAACTGAGAAATAACATAGAAATAGAAACAGTTTTATTTAGAGCTCTGAAAATCAGAAGGTGGTATTATTTAGCGATCTCTACTAATGAACAATTTTAAATGAGTAATTTGAAAATAAACAAAATATTGCATAGCATGAATTTGGATGGGATTTCATAAATAATAAGAAAAATAAAACATTTTAATAAAAAGAGATTTCTGGATCACTCAGTATGATAAGTCTTAAAGAAGACACATGATCAGAATACAGAATTAGGAACCAGAAACTAAATGTTAAATTCAAATTTGTATCAACGATGACTTGTTTTTTAATAACTTCATACACTCTAAATTTTTTTAACCTAATAGGAATTTTATGGAAAATTATATGGTGTATCCATCTATCCCAAAATCATTATAGAAAAGGGAGAAAAAATAAATAGACCCTTAAAGGGAAAAACAAGGTCTTCACAAGAGACTAATAGGCTGTATATGCAGAAAAGGAGATGGACTCAAACTTATTTCTATAAAGATAATGGAGTCAGGCTGAGTTTTTGTTGTGAGCTGGGTCTTTTTGAGCATTAACTTGTGGAGATTTTCTTTACCAACTATCTGAAACACTGAGGCCTGTGCACAATAACACAGGACTGAAAATCATGGAGCCTGAAATAATTAATTGTAAACATTGAATGCTACCGAAACAAAAACCGAAAACAAAAATCAAGTCGATTCCAACTCAAAGCAAACCTGTATAGGGTTTCTACAAATCATTATAAGAGCAGACTGCCTCCTCTTTCTTCCATGAGCACTGATGAATTGAATCCCTGACCTTGCAGTTAGCTGCCCAACACCTAACCGTCAGTACCACCCGGGCTCCTTAGGAATGGCAAAGTGGAAACTAAATGTTTGTAAACGTCCTTCAAGTTTTGTTTTGTTTTTTTACCCTTTCATTATAAAAAAAAGCAAGAAGGACATTAAACCAATGGAAAAAGATGAAACAGGGGTCATTTGTTTTCATTCACTAATTTTTCCACTTAGAAAGCTTTGGTTTATCAAATTACTCCGAAATGATACATGTGTCTGTATGTGTGTATAAAGTTATATCCAGAAGACAAAGTCTACAAAAAT
>NW_006408962.1:50048-59604 GCF_000296735.1 Chrysochloris asiatica
GGCACTAAACAACAACATATATATATATACAAGGTGACTTAAAAATTCATGGAAAGTGTAATTAAGAGATAATGGAATTTTCCCATGAACTTTTAGAAGCACATATGTGTGGGTATATGTTTGTGTCTGTATGTGTGTATGTACACTTATGCAGAAGTATATGAAATATAAAAAAAAGTAAGAGCAAATGTCATAGAAATATATATAATGATGCAAAAAGTAGTATACATGGCTATACAAAGATGATATGTAAATAACAGATAATTCTAGATAATATCTATTAACATATATGAGGGGGCATCAAACAGTTCATGGAAAATTCCATTCATTCACTCTGTCCACAAACTTTTTAAAGGTCTTTTATATATGCATATCTATACACACACTCATATAAATATATATAAAATCTAGAATGCTCACAGTAACCATTCAATTATATTTTTATTCTATTACAGAATTTCAGTCAATTTAAATGATTGACCTCATCAAAGGACAAAAAAATAAAGTAACAAAGATAGAATTTTCATTATATAAATTACATTCTAAGCATTCAAATAAGTATGTTTTAAAATTATGTATATAGATCAGTGCAATGACTAAAGAAATGAGCATGTATGCATAAAGATCAATTTAAGATAATACATTGACCATTCACAGTAGAACCTCTTTGTGTCATATAAGTTGAGAATCAACTCAGAGATCACAGTGGCTGAGTCAGCAGAAGAGGAAGATACACTTTTATAGGAATGTGGTTTAGTGGCATATAAAGAATTAGTTCATCTCAGGACATGAAGAAGTTGAAACAATGAGTCAAATCCAATCTTGCTGACACAATTAGAAGAAATAGAACTATTAAAATAGTTTTTTATAGACAGCTGTTTAATGTTGCAATAGCATTAAAACTTACGTGAGTCATTGCTAGGCTTCCATATAGACTTATTAAGAGAGTTAGAAAGGGTTTACTTTTTTAACTTCAGAAGTTCCACTGGAATAACCTGAAGTATCCTGACATTAGAAATGTGTTCTTCACATACTGTTTGCAATACATCTTACTTGTACTTTCAACCCTTTATTTAAGAGAGGGTGGAGAAAAAAATGAATTTGTCATTGAAGGGTAATTTTATCCCCGTGGGACCTTGGCAAGCAAGTTGTTTTATACCATAGGCTAGCCTATGTATACCATAGTAATACTAATAATACCATAGTATTATTCCCTCCTTGGGATTCTAAGAATCATGCTCCCAACCTAACTTTAGCAACATGTAGCTAATATAAGATTAACTTCTTATGAATATTTATTCACAGGGAAGATACCTGAGTAAATTTGGTTTTAATTGGGTTCTCATAAAGTGGCTTTTATTCTCTCTTCATGTTCTTTGAACTAAATCTTGCTTCAAGCAACATTCCAATTGTTGTAATAATTCA
Source organism: Chrysochloris asiatica (assembly GCF_000296735.1). Classification (NCBI taxonomy): domain Eukaryota; kingdom Metazoa; phylum Chordata; class Mammalia; order Afrosoricida; family Chrysochloridae; genus Chrysochloris; species Chrysochloris asiatica. The sequence continues at coordinate 51,474 of NW_006408962.1, forward strand.
GGTCCAGCTGCCATCAAGTCACCTCTGACTCAAGGAAACACTATGCGTGTCAAAACTGAACTATGTTTCATAGGATTTTCAATGGCATATTAAAAACAAAGCAAAACATTGCCAGGTGAAATAAATATTTCTTCAAGCCATATTCTACTTGCTATAATAATACAATTCCAGCTGTTGTCAATTCAACTCTGACTCAACACAACACTGTATGTGTCAATGTAGAGCTGTGCTTCATATAGGGTCTTCAGTGTCTAATTTTTATGAAACTAATTGTCAGGTGTTTCTTCTGAGGTACCTGTGTGTGGACTCCAACCTTCAACCTTCATTCAGCAGCTGAGTGCATTAACCATTTGTGCCACCCAAGGACTTCTGCTGTAATGATGTAGCAAAGTATTAAAATATAACAAAGCTATAAATCACTCAGAAAAATGGCATAATTTATTTTGCTATATTCCTCAATTAAATTTGATTCACTGGTTTTGAAAAATTAAGTATCTACTGTATTCACAACCAAAGAGTGTCTAGCTGCAAGTTGTTTCCGATGAAACACAATAAAAATAGAATATCCCTATTACAGGGGAAGGGCAAACAAAATTACATAGATATGCAGCATTGGGAAAGATCATAACTCTGTTTTAAAGGAAGAAGTACAAAGGGGAAGCAAAAAATCAAAAAAAAAAAAAAAATACTGTTTGAGGCACAGGTGCTAAAAAGCAGAGATACTGAGTGAAGGAAGATTACACAGTGTATACCAACAGAGGTGTGAATGAAGTAAAATGGAAGTACCCAAGAAACCACTGCCACAGCTTGCTGAGAGCATAGATGACGTCAGAGAGTTTTACTGGACCATATGAGGAGATGCTTGTAGATAATTGGAATTAAAAGATAGTGGAATTTTGCCATGAAGTGTTTGAAGTCTCCTCGAATTCTGGAGGATATCAAACACAGGTTTTTAAGATTTTATGCTTAATCTGTTGGAATTTGGCGCAAGAGTTTATACATCATGAATGTGTAGAATAGGCATCTGGGAGTGTTATGAAATTTGCTACAAGAGAAAAAGGCTAAAAGTGTGTAGGTACAATTGGAGGCTATTGCAGAAGTTCCCTGTTCATGTCTACTGAATTCATAAGATTGCTATAAACAATGGTGGGATTAAGGTTGTTGCTGTATAGACTAGTTATGTGAGAATGATTTAGCGAATGAACGTGACTTAGTAGAAAGGATAGCATGAGTTGGTCAGCCTCCAAATCCTGTTTCTCTTATTGTAATCTGGTATGTCCCCTCTTCTTCAAGGACCTCAAGGGCTCTGAAGTCAGACCACTGCAACAACATAGACAGTAACAGAAGAACAACCTTATATCCAGGAAAAGCTGGTTAGAGCTTCAATTTGTCCAATTCCTTTTAAGGAATCAGGGGGAGGGGAAAAAGTAGTTGAAAGTAATCATTTTGTTGTTGTTGTTAAATACCATCAACTCTGTTCAGGCTGACTAATATCCTCCATAGGATTTCCAATGAGCAGTTAGTAGGTTTGAACCACCAACCTTGCACTGGGCAATCCAGTGCTTATCCTATAGCACCACACCAGGACTCATACTAGTTAAAAATATATATATATTACTATATTTGGGTTACCTGACTTTTACCGAGGAGTAATTCAAAGGTTTTGCTGTAAAGACCTAATGGTTTCCACAGTGTATGGTAACCCCGAAGTGTAGCACTGTCTAACCGTACAGTAACCAGGGCTGCAAGGTGTGGCTGCACAGTCATTGAGCGCCATTAGAATCAAAGTCTGCTCCCGCAGTTATGTGAGGGTATTTATACAGTAACCATTCAGTTACATTCAGAATTATCACACCATAGCAGTGGGAATATAATGATGACAATGGTATATAGGAGGACATAGAGGGAGACAAGGTGTGGTACTGTAGGATAAGCATTGGACTGTGAATCAAAAGGTTAGTGCTTCAAACACATCAGCTGTTCCTCACCTCAGAAATGCTATACAGAGTCACTATGAGTCTGAATTGATTTGACAGCACTTAACAACAGAGGGAGTCAAAGGAATTTACAGGGTTCTTCTTGGCTCAAAACAGACATACTCACTGTTTAGGTACAAACCAATATAAACTATCCCAGAGGTGGCAAACACCCTCTTGTGGTCATAACCAGAAGGTGTTGATGTCTCTTAGCAAGACAGTTTCTACAATAGTCTGAGTCCAGAAAATGGTCGTGTTGTGCTCCCACTCTCCACTTAGTCACAGAGCCATGAATATGCCCCACATGTTTACCGTGGCTAGAGGCTCCATGCTAAAGGAATGTATTCAGCGCTTCAAAAGGGAAATTGTCCACAGACCCAGCAACTGTTTTTGTTGTGGATTTCAGGGAAACTGTGCACGCACTCTGGGAAGACGTTGCCAACCCCGTTGAGAAGATTGTGGCTAGAAAGATAGGTGTTTAGTAAGTATCACAAGGGTCAAATTTCCCCCTTCTATTAGTATCACACTGGAGTCCTAGTGTGGCGCTGTGAGTTAATGCGCCAGACTGCAAAGCTGTTTAAACTGTAAGGTCGGCAGTTCAAGCTCACCAGCTGCTCCTCGGAAACCCTATACAGGGTCGCTATGGGTCGGAATCGACTCGACAGCACTCAACAACAACATTAGTGGCTTCCTATTGGGTAGTAGAATAGCAGCTGCCGTAGTCATTTCCCCTAGCTGAATATAACATGCATGCTTTCCTGGGAAGGTTGCTTGAGAGGCTATGAGTAAAGTCACTCATTTTGCTGCACACCAGAAAAGGAGACCAACTTCCATTCTTTGTGTTACAGCTATTGTTTCAGACCATGTGAAGCATGACTGCTGAGGCACTCCATGTAGTAGCATGGTAGGCTCTCACGTTAGGTTGCTTAGCATTTTGACCTCTAGATGGATGAAGTAACCGATCCTGGGGTTACCCAGGACAAGATCCAATAAATGGTTCTACTTCCTGTGACTGGTCCTGAGGTGTTCAGGGGACCATACTGTTTTGTTCCAGTAACAATCTGGTGGATACTCATTAGGAGCCTGTAACATCACTCATATTGTTGATGGAGTGTCACTTAGGGCTCCTAGTCTAGCATACAGGTGAAGACGACAATGAGACCCAGATATATCAATCTCAAAGCTTCAGGCAAAACTCTTGTACACCTTGCTAGGGAAGCCTTGTCCATAGGGGTTCCTTTTGTTTAAAAACCAGTTCTGAAGCCTGAGAATTATAGGGTAGGTGCTAATGTCATTGTACCTCCTCCTTGCCACCCATTTGTGTGCATACTGATCTATAAAGTATGTACCTTAATCACTATAAATACTTTGGGTTATTCCATACACAAAGCTCAATTTTTGTATCCTGCTATTGTTAACAATCTGGTTTACTCATTTACATGGGAATGCCTGATTAAGCTGGTAACCATGCCCAAGTACACACAAGAGCATATTTTTCTCTTCATTGCGGCCTTACCAAATTTAGTTACTAGTCCATTACTGGCTGTGTTCCCTTGAAAATTTTCCCAGGATTGTGGGCAGATGCCTTGGGCTTTGGGGTGAGCACATGGTACAATTTTGTTCAGCACTCACTTAAGCACTGTCCTGCTATCCCTGCCTCTTTGGCTATTTTGCAACCAAAAGGCACTATGGTAATCACTTTACTGATAAATTTGAACCACTTCCCCTCTGGGACCTATTCTAACTTGTGTTATAGAATCTGCTTGAATGGGACGCAACTTGAAAAATAGATTAGGATTGAAGTTTTAGAGGTGATCTCAGATGTCTTACTACAAAGCTTTCCCCTACAGGACTTGCCCATTATTTTTCATTGCTCTTTATGCCATTAGCCAATCAACATAGCTAATTAAGGTTCCTACACAACAGTTAAGGGTCAAGGTTCATGAGTGATGCTCATCAATGCAGTCATGAATTTGGGTCATTGATTGCTTTGTCTTGTGTCAGGTTTAAACCAAATGATAACAGTAGAGTCAGATACCACTGTTTACAGTGGTAGCATACATTGGCTAGAACCATCTATATACTGGGCATTTGATGACATTTGATGACATTTGATGTCCTTCCTCCCTCTTGCTAGAGAAGGAAGATGATTCCAGTTACATGCTAACCTATGCTTTTGTCATCTTGGTACATCACTGGACAAAGTATCAATTGTAATTCTTGGTACAATGGACTGGCAGAAAAGACACTGTACTTTTACATGTATTCATCCCTTTGTAGCTGTCTAGGCAATAGCTGATGATAACTTGGAACACAGCCCATTGATCTATCAATAAATGATAGAGCAAGGCTGTGTAAATGGTTTCAGTTCCCACCCCTATTAACAGTTCCTCTTGGTAGAGAACATTATAGACCACCAACAATAGTTTCTATATGGTTGTTGTTAGGTGCCATCAAGTCAGTACCAACTCATAGTGACCCTATTCATAACAGAACAAAACACTGCCTGGTCCTTCAACCTCACAATTGTTGCTATGTTTGTGCCCATCACTGCTGCCACTGTGCCAATCTATATAACTGGGGGTCTTTCTCTTTTTCTTCAACCCTCAACTTTACTGAACATTATATCATTATCCAGGGACTGGTCCCTCCTGACAATATGTCTGAAGTATGAGAGACAAAGTCTGTCCATCTTGGCTTCCAGGGTGCATTTTAGCTGTACTTTGTCCAGTACAGATTGGTTTGTTCTTTTGGCAGTCCATGGTACTGTCAATATTCTCCTTCAACACCATAGCCCAAATGCATCAATTCTTCTATGATCTTCCTTTATTCACTGTCCAACTTTTGCATGCATAAGAGGTAAATGAAAATACCATGGCTTGGGTCAGGCACATCCTACTTCTCAAACTAACATATTTGCTCTTCAACACTTTAAAGAGGTCTTGTGCAGAAGATTTGCCTAATGTTGTTTGATTTCTTGACTGCTGCTTCCATGAGTATTGATTGTTGATCCAAGCAAAATGAAGTCTTTGACAAATTCAATTATTTCTCCATTTATATGGATGTTGTTTATTGGTCCAGTGGTGAGGATTTTTGTTTTCTTACGTTGATATACAACCCATACTGAAGGCTGTGATCTTTGATCTTCCTTAGTAAATAAGCTTTCTTTGCTTTCAGCAAGCAATGTGTATTTTCTGCATATCACAGGTTGTTAATGTGTCTTCCTCTAGCCTTGATACCACATTTTGTGTCTATGTACAGGTTCCTAAAGAGCACAATTAAGTGTTCTGGAATACTAATTTTCTGTAAAGTTGTCCATAGCTTGTCATGAGCCACATAATTGAAAGTCTTTGCATAGTCATCAAAGCATAGGTAAACATCTTTCTGGCATTGTCCACTTTCAGCCAAGATCCATGTGACATCAACAATGATATCACTCATTCCACATCCTCTTCTGAATCTGGCTGAACCTCTGGAAGTTCTCTGTCAATGTATAGTTGTACCCATTTTTAAATTATCTTTAGAAAAACTTTGCTTGCATGGGATATTAATGATATATTCTGATGATTTCAGCTTTCCATTGAGTCATCTTTCTCTGGAATGAGCACAGATTTGGATCTCTTTCATTCAGTTGGCCAGGTAGTCGTCTTCCAAATTGCTTGGCATAAATGTGTGAGAGCTTCTAGTACTGTATCAGTTTGTTGAAAGATTTCAATTTGTATTCCATCAATTTCCAGTACCTTGTTCTATGCCAATGCCTTCAATGTACCTTGCACTTCTTCCTTCAGTATCATTGGCTCTTGATCATATGCTACCTCTTCAAATAATGGAACATCAACCAACTCTTTCTGGTACAGAGATTCTGTGTATTACCTCCATCTCCTTTTGATGATTGTCATCATTCATTATTTTGTCCATAGAATACTTCAATATTGAATTTGAGGCTTGAAGTTTTTCTTCAGCTCCCTTTTGATTTCATTATAATGTTTGACTTTTTCTTCTCGAGCTGCCTTTTAAAACTTTCTATTCAACTCTATTACCTCCTCACTTCTTCCATTTGTTTTAGCATCTCCATACTGGAGAGCAAGTTTCAGAGTTTCTTCTAACATCTGTTTTGGCCTTTTTCTTCTCTCTTGTTTTCTTAATGACATTTTGCTTTCTTCCTATATGATGTTCTTGATGTCATCACACAACTCTCCTGTCTTCAGTCTTTAGTGTCTAATCCATCAAATTTGTTCTTCAGATGATCTCTAAATTCAGGTGAGATGTATTCAAGGTCATATTTTGACTCTTGTGGACTTTAAAATTTTTTCTTCAGCTTCAACATGAACTTGTATATGAGCAATTGATGGTCTGTTCCACAGTCTGCCCCTGGTCTGTTTTTTGGCTGGTGATCTGTAGATTTTCCATCCATCTCTTTCCACAGATGTAGTCTATTTGATTTCTGTGTATTCCATCTGGTGAGGTCCATGAGTATAGTTGTCTTTTATGTTGTTTATAAAAGGTATTTGTAGTGAAGAAGTTTTTGGTCTTGCAAAATTCTGTCATGCATCATTTTTATAACCAAGGCCATATTTCCAACTACTGATTCTTCCTTTTTGCTTCCAGCATTTGCATTCCAATTACTAGCAATGTTTGATCAATTTCAGAATGAAGAAGTTGGTAGAGTTCTTCTATTTTAACATCATTGGCTTTAGTGGTTGTTGCATAAATTTGAATTAATAGTGCTATTAAATGGTCTTCATTGTAGGCCTATGGATATTATCAACTACCAGAGCTCCTTACTTGAAGACAGCTCTTGATATGTACTTTTTGATGACAAATACGATGTAATTTCTCCCCAAATTGTCATTTCCAGCATAGTAAACCATGTGATTGTCAGATACAAAATGACCAATACGAGTCCATTTCAGCTTACTAATGCCTAGGATATTGATGTTTATGTTTTCCATTTCATTTTTTATAACTTCTGATTTTTCTAGATTCATACTTGGTACATTCCATGTACCAATTATTAATGGATATTTCTCTTCATTTTGAGTTTTCATAACTATTTCCTTTCATCTTGAGTTGTGCCCATCAGCAAATGAAAGTTCCAATGGCTTTATTCCATTAACATCATCACTGTCAGCTCTATTTTGAGGAGGCTTCCCAATTTTATGTTGAGTGCCTTCCATCCTGAGTGGATTGTCTTCTGGCACTGTATATGACAATGTTCTTGTGTTCTTCATACTGTCTAAATATTCAATATTCTGGTGCTGATAGTGTCCCACTGTAATTCATAATGTTTTTAGCAACCATGTTTATAGAATTAATCCGTCTCTCCTTCTTTCTAGTCTGTCTTTGTCTGGAAGCTCAGCTGAAACCTGTCTACATGGGTTACCCTGCTGGTAATTAACTATTAAACCCATGGAATACTTTCCAGAATTACAGCAACACTTTAGCCATCACAGTACAACAAATGAGTGACAGATAAATAGTGGCTTGTGTCTTTCTATGAAGCTGGACAGTATGCCATGGATATTTTAATTATCAGCAGGGTAACCCACAGTAGTATTTTAGGGTCAAGTGGCTGATATATATATGGATTGAGCAGCTGGTGGATTTGAACTGACATTCGTACAGCACCACACCAGGTTAGTCAGTGATAAAAGAAATGAAGCAACAAACAGCAACAACTGACTCATGCAAAAAAAAAAACAGTTGGATTTGAAATTCATTTTGCTGATTAAAAAAAAATTATATGATACTTTAGAAGAGAGAAAGGTACATAAAGGAAAACAGATCAGTGGTTACCAGGAGTCACAAGGTAGAGGAAAAAAGATGTCTATAGGGGTGGAGTCCTGGTGTGGTGCTGTGGGTTAATGCGCTGGACTGCAAAGTCCCTTTGAACCACAAGGTTGGTGATTCAAGCTCACCAGCTGCTCCTCAAAAACTCTATACAGGGTCGCTATGAGTTGGAACTGATTCCATAGCACTCAACAATAACAATGTATAGGGGCAGCATGGGGAAACTTTGGGGTGATGGAGCTATTCTCTATGGAGCTGTGGTGATGGACATAACTCAATGCATTTGCCAAAATACTTAGAAATGCACCAAAAAGGGAATTGTTCTCTTTCTATATATTTTTTTAATTCACAAAAATAATTACAGA
>NW_006408962.1:75742-77789 GCF_000296735.1 Chrysochloris asiatica
CGCAGTTTTTCTGCAGACCTCTCTTTCTCTGCTTTTTTGGGGGTTTTGGCAGAGGAGTTTTCACCGTCTGTCTGTGCTTTCTCTGTCCCCAAACCGGAAGTCCTTAAGACAGATTTTTAAAGTGCTAGAGAGAATTTCATTAATTCTTAACTTATCTTTATTAGTAGTATCTATCTATTCTTTTATCTTTTTTACTTAGCTGTTTTTTTGTTTGCTTTTTGGTTGGTTAGTTGAGTGTTTTTCTGATTTCTTATATATAACTCCAAGTTTATTTCCTTTTTAAAGTAGATTTTCATAAAACTCTTTTTCAATAAAGCTTTATGGCAGAAGAAAATGAAAACTATGTTTTAAATATTCAAAGAAATAGAGGGATAGCCAAGGAATTGCAGCAAAACTGATATTCAACTGTAATGAACACAGAGAAACTGTTGTCAAAGTGCCAGAACTCAGACAATATAGTCCTCAAGAAGCTTCCTGACAAATATAATAGAGAACAAGGCTTAAACAACAAAAATAAGTAGAGAGATACATGAATAAATGCTGTGGCATTGAGCACAAGCAATGCTATCTTTCCAAAAACAGAGATAGCTATAAGTCAAGATTTTCCATATGAAAAAATACATCGTCTGTTTTACAAAGGGTAACAACCTGAATATGATCAAAATCATGGATTTGCAACTTGTAGAAATTACAGAAGGCAGAGGTACAAATTAAACAGCACTATGAACACCTGATCAGCATCTTCCAGACAGTGAAAAAACATGCAGGCTTCCCAACAGATTAACTGTAAGGAAATAAAATGGATGAAAGAGAGACTTGTGGATTAAAAGACAATAAAGTGGGTAAGAATAAATGTATGGGTTTGGGGGTTTATTTGCTGTTGTTAAGGGCCATTGAGTCAGTTAGGACTAATGTTATTTTTGTTGCTGTTAAGTGTCATTGAGTTGGTTCCAACCCAAGCTGGTGAGCTTGAACCACCGACCCTGTAGTTCAAAAGGCTTTGCATTCTGGTGCATTAACCCACAGTGCCACACCAGGACTCTGTTATTGTTGTTAGGTGCCATCAAATTGGTTCTGACCCATAGTGACCCTATGTACAACAGAATGAAACACTACCTAGTCCTCCACCATCCTCAAAATTGCTGCTATGCTTGAGCCTACTGCTGCCACTGTGCCAATCCATCTCACTGGGGAGTCTTCTTTTGCACTAACCCTTCACTGTACCACACATGATGTCCTTCTCCAGGGACTGGTCCCTCCTGATAATATGCTGAATTATGAGAGACTAAGTTCAGCCATCTTGACTTTTAAGGAACATTCAAGTTGTACTTCTTTCAACACAAGTTTGTTTATTTTCCTGGCAGTCCACGGTACCTTTAATATTATTCTCCAATATCATAACTCAAATGCATCAATTATTCTATGGTTTTCCTTATTTATTGTCCAAATTTCACATGCATATGAGGTTATTGCTTGAGGACTAAGGTGCACCTGACCCAAGCCATGGAATTTTCAATGAACTCATAGGCATGAGAAAGCTGGACAATGAATAAGGAAAACTGTAGAAGAATTGATGCTTCTGAGTTATGGTGTTGGAGGAGCATATTGAACGTGCCATGGGCTGCCAAAAGAACCAATAGATCCATTTTAGAAGAAGTGCAGCCAGAGTGCTCCTTGGAGGCCAGGATGGCCAAACTTTGTTTCCCATACTTCAGACATATTGTCAGGAGGGACCAGTCACTGGAGAAGGATATCATGTATGGTAAGGTGGCGGGTCAGAGAAAAAGAAGACCCCTAACAAGATGGATTGGCCAAGTGGCAGCATCGATGAACTCAAGCCTGGCAACAGTAGTGAGGTTGGCCCAGGATCAGTCAGTGTTTCATTCTGCTGTGCATAAGGCCGCTATGAGCCGGTACAGACTCGATGTCACCTAACAACAACAACAACAACAACAACATGAGGTTATTGAAAATACCAAACCTTGGGTCAGGCACACATTAGTCGTTAAACTAACATCTTTGTCCTTGAACACTTTAAAGAGGTCTT
>NW_006408962.1:78394-80815 GCF_000296735.1 Chrysochloris asiatica
CATCTGAAGTCAACAATGATATCCCTCATTCCACATTTTCCTCTGAATCTAGCTTAATCTCTAGCATTTCCCTGCCAATGTACTGTTGGAAACCACTGTTGGCATAAGCTTCCAGCATTCAAGCAACATGCAAGCCAACACCGAGCAACAAACTGAGAGAAGAGTGGTGGGTCAAGACTCATCCTGTATATGGTTTTTGAAGAGCAGCTAATGGGTATAAACTTCTGCCTTGGGGTTCAAACTGACCTTGCCGTGTAGTCCTAATCCTACAGTGCCACACCAGGACTCCATACCCGGAAGATAAAACATAAAAAGATGTAAACAATTTATTACTATAAAATTTGGGGTTGTGGATGTTATTGTTGTCGTTGTTGCATGCCATTGAGTCAGTTCTGACTCATTACAACCCTGTGTAAGGTTTCTGAGGATCAGCTGGTGAATTTGAATGACCATTCTTTTGGTTCAAACTGACTTTGCAGTCCAGCTCATTAACCCACAGTGCCACACTAGGACTCCAAAATTTAGGAAAGAAGTTGTGATTATAATGAGTAAATGTAGGGCTTTTTAGGTGATCAACAATGTTCTATTTCCTGAACTGAGATGTGGTTATAATTGTGTCTGTCTTATATATTGTTTCTTATTGTCTATATAGTTTTTGTGTATATTTTTCTCTTTGTTGTTGCTCAGTGTGTAGAGTTGGTTCTTAGCTGGGTTTAATTTTTTAATAAAAAAATCAAGATAGTAAAAAAAAATGAATATTAATGCGATGAATATTACTTATTAACTCAGTTAGCTTCTAATCTAACCTTCTTAGAATATATTTGTTGTTGTTGTTATGTGCCTGGAGTTGATTCCAACTCATAGCAACCCTGTACAGGGTTTCTGAGGCTGTAAATCTTTACGGGAGCAAAAAGCCTCATCTTTCTTCCACAGAACAGCTGGTAGTTTTGAACTGCTGACCTTGCGGTTCGCAGACCGATTCATAACCACTTTGCTGCCAGAGCTAGGAAAAAAAAAAAAGAAATCAATGAAGTTCTCTAGGCAAGTTAGGTCCAATGAAGTTCTCTAGTAATTAGGTGCTAATTACTCTGAAAGCCTGAGTAGAATTACAAGATAAAGAACAAAGAAAAACAAATTCAGAACAGGTTAGAGATTAGTAATCATAAAATGGGTAAAGAAAGACAAAAACAAAAACTGGAGGCTCCAAACATAAAATACTTTTAATAAATTTTAATGAGACTTCACAAATATTCAAATATTTGTTTTTATAGTTGCAGTATAAGTTACCATAATAAAAAAATGCAAACAGGATATTTTAGCACATACTTGGCGTTGAGATTTTTTTATTTTCCTATAAGGAAGAAAGGAAAGGATAAAATGTCAGTTGAATTATACTGCCAATTGTACAGACCGAATGTATCAGCCCAGGATTCAGTCATTATTCAGCTCTTGCTTATATCTTACATCACAGATATAACCAATAGCATTAAAATTCATTCACAACAACAAACTACCCCATCTTTATAAAATTAATTATCATAACAAAAGCTTATAAAATGAAAGGCCATCAAATTCTTCATGCATTTTAATAAAGTCTGAGAGTTCATACAGGAAGTTTGCATGAATTTTCATGACAGTTGGACTCTATTTCTCACTCTAGGTACCACACCAAAAAGTCACCAAACAACCCCTCTAAGACTAACACTCAAAGGGAACACATGAGCAGGCATGTAAGCTTGCTAGCAACCACATTGGTCTACTGGTGAGTGGAAGAGGGGGAAAGGCAGCAATAAAAAAATGGGCTGAGTTGAACCATGGTCCATTGACTTCGCTGACCTGGAGATGAGAGAGAGAAGAGGAAGGGCTGGTTGGTCCAATGTGTGGTGACACCTGGGGACACCTGAGTCCATGGACAAGGACATAGCCACAGAGAGCTAGAGTTGAAAGTAAAGCATCTAGCTGATATGAAGTGAGGGACGGTGAACAAGAACACCCAAACTTGTAGATAGTACCCATTCGACCTAGCCTTGATGGCTAGATAATCAGAACTCTACTAGAGGAAGATAAAAAATAACAACAATAACAATTTTAAATAAAGGAAACAAGAGTAAATTGCTACAATTTGATGAAACTGACCTATACTTATGGAGCAGTAACTCTAAATACCAAAAGAGAGGGAAGGAGTCTTCACATCAAGTATCAATGCTGTCTCCTCTGTACACTGGGCAGATGTTGTTATTGTTAGGTGTCATCAAGTCGGTACCAACTCATAGCGACTCTATGTACAACAGAAAGAAACATGACCCAGTCATGGACCAACCTCACAATTGTTTCCATGCTTGAGCCCATTGATGCTGCCACTTTGCTAATCCATCATACTGGAGGTCTTCCTCTTTTTCTCTGACCCTCCACCTTACCAAA
>NW_006408962.1:82020-96881 GCF_000296735.1 Chrysochloris asiatica
AGCCAAAGTGAGTAGAGAGAAATACTGTTAACTGATGGTACATGGAGGGGATTGTAATCATTGTGATGAAACAAGTTGTATGATTTGTTGAATGTAAAACTGATGATATGCCCTGTAAACCTTCACTCAATCCACAATAAAAACTTAAAAATAAAATAAAATAAAATTTAAAAAGTCACCAAACAAAATAATATCAAGTTACTACTCTCTGTAAAGGCCTGATCTTCAACGACAATCCCAAATAACTGCAAAGTACTAAAAAAAAATCATCATCCATTTTGTTCAGATGATATATATGTGAATCTATTTGAATATTTTAAGCCTGAAAACTTAATAAAGTATCATTTAAATCACGTTTTTTCTTTAATCATTTTAAGACCGGATTTAGCAAAAATGTATGTGAAAAATAAGTGGTTTTCTTATTGTATTCAGCAAAGTATCAAGCCTATATAAGGAGGTTTAAAATGAAACAGGTAGAGAAGGACACTGCAGTGCTGCAGTTCCCTCTCTTCAAGATTAACAATGTCACTTTAACCATTTTGTCTAAAAACTCAATGAGCTATCTTTCTAGTTTGAAAACCTCTACAGTACATCCAAATAGTCAAATGATGGCACCTGACAAGAACTTCTTCCATTTGGCAACAGAATCCAGCAACCACGTTGTTTCAGGATCTAACTATTAATACACATGCTGTTGTTAAGTGCTGTCAAGTCAGTTCTGACCCATAGCAACCCTGTATAGGGTTGCCGAGGAATGGCTGGTGAGTTTGAACTGCTGAGCTTTGGTGAAGTGTTTATCCTGCAGCACCATATCACCTTAATAATTTGGAGCCTCTCACAACTTTCTTACGATGACCCAAATTATGGTGAAAATCTATCCTAAAGTCAATACATCAATTTAAAAAAATCTATAATTTTAAATAAACGATCATATCCTGATTAAGTAACTGTTTAAAATTTCTCTTGCTTGACCCAAATTATGCACAGGGTAAGAACTCTGAGGGCAGGGAAAGTTTCTAGAAAAAAGATTGAATTAATGTGAGAATGGTTTAGTTTCCTAGTGCCTCTGTAACAGAAATACCACAAGTGGGTAAATTTAAAGCACAGAAATTTCTTTTCTCGCAGTTCAGGAGGAAAGAATTCAGATTGTGGCTCTAGGGGAAGGTCTTTCTTTGTCTATTCCAAATTCTAATTGCTGACTATCCTTGGCTCCTTGGAGATCTTCATTTGGCATCTTCTCTTATTTGTGCTTTCTTGTCTCTGTATCTATGTTATTCCTTATAACTCAGAAGTGATAATGTTTATAACACATTCAACACTGATATGGCCTCATTAACATTGCAAATATAACAAAGAAAACCTTATTCTTAAATATGGTTATATCTACTGGTGCAGGGGTTAGAATTCCAACATGTATTTTAGGGGAATAATTCAATCCACACCAGTGATCCAATGTAATTTTTTAGAGGAAATTACTTTTAATTTTCCAAATTAATCCTGATACACATTAATTTTTATATACATGTGCAGTATAGGTGTTTCTAATGATAAAATCTTACTTTCTAATTAAACAAATTAATTGCCAGCTCAAGAGAAGTGCCGTGTTCCTTAGAAATATACCACAAACAAAACTCAAAATCAGAAAATAGACAAGGCGTATTGTCTGAGAAAGACTGGTAGAACCTCTGAGACTTGATCCTGTCACCCTTCAAGTCTGCAGCTGGATGAATTCCTGTGGTTCAACTTTCAGCTAAAACAATGTACATGCCTATAAGGTGAACATTAACACCAGGGAGGTTTGTACACTTTAGAACAATCAACCAGATGAAATAAAAAAGGCAGGTTTTTTTTTTAAAGTTTTTATTGTGAATTGAGAACACAGGTTTTAAACTCATCCTATCATATTTCATTTCAATGCAATGATTACAATCCCCTCCATGCATCACCATGCAACAGTATTTATTTCTATTCCCTTTGTTTTGTTTTGTTTTGTTTTGGTTTTTTTGGATGTACACAAAAACCCTCAGGAATACATAATCATTTAAACAACCAAAAGGCACATTCTGCAAGCCTGCCTCCTGGCTGCCAGCATTCATTTCCTCTCTTTCCATAAGTCTAGAGTCCTCAGCTGCTCTCCATGCCATCATCTCTGCCTCCATTTCTTGTGTTGCTGCTTCTCTGGATAGGGTCCCCCATTCTGTTCATGCTCTTCTCCCTTGATGGTCCTAGGGTTCTCTATTCCTGGACAGTAAAATTAAGTACTCCCCTCTTTATGTTACAAAACTTCTACATTTACAGTTGTGACAATCACAATTAGTCATGATAACAGCTACTCAGTATTAAATCATAAGAATCGTATCCCCATCTCCTTTTACCAGACCCATCTAGACAAGATGAAAACTACTCAGTGGTGATTCTGCCTTCCCTCCACACACTCTTAAACTAAACTCCCTCTTGAAAACTTGTAAGCCAATCACTTCATGCCTTCATTGCTCCTCCCAGCCACCCCCCTCCCCCTTTTAGGTAGCCAATGTCTATGTTTCCAATCCTGTGTACAGAGGGGATAGGAATGATCAAAAAAGGCAGTTTTTGCACAGTATAACTCAGAAGGCAGGAAGAGATAGGAAAGAAGGTCAAAAGAAAAAGGAAATACAGGGAGGAAGTGGTAAGAATGCTGTTACATTATAGGCATTGCAATCAGTGTCATGAAACAAAATGTGCATGCATTGTCGAATGGAAATTTTCTCTGTAAACTTTCTCCCAAATCACAAAAAAAGTAAAATAGAAAAGAAAGATGCTCAGACAGAAAACATAGTAATGAATATTTATTGCACACTTACATGCCTTATACAAATTAAATCTTTTATTCCTCAAACAGCCTTATGGTTTAAAAAAAAAAAAAAAAAATCAACTGCCAGAGAGTCAGTTTCAACATATAGTGACCCTATAGGGCTTCTGTTGTTGTACTGTGGATCAGCACTGGATTGTGAATCACAAAGTTGGCAGTTCAAACCCACCAGCTGCTTCTCGGAAACCCTCTATTGGATCACTATGAGTCTAAACAGAATCAAGGACAGTTAAAAATAACAACAACATTAGACAGAATGGAGTCTTAGTGTGGTGTTGTAGGATAAGCACTGGACTGCTAGCCACAAGATTGACAGTTCAAGCCTTCTAGTTACTCTTTTGAAACCCTATACAGAATCATTATGAACTGGAACTGACTACATACACGTCACATAACAACAGCAACATTGGATGGAGTAGAACTGCTTCCCAGAGTTTCTGAGACTTTTCATCTTTTTTTTTTTTTTCATCATTTGCAGCTTCATGGTTGGTTTTGGCCAAACTTTTAATTTAGTATCCTGTAGTCATTTAACACACACTTAAATGGTATTAATGGGGGTAGGGGGAATAGGAGGCTCTTGCAGGAAATGTCAGAAAGGCAATATATGGCCAGCATTATCCTTTTGTTTTGGGTTTACTGTATGAATAGCACTTTCCTTACTTAAGCATCTGTCTCAGGTTTTGCACACTGAGAACACTGAGATTCAGTTTGAAGACACCCTGAAATCTTAAGTGTAGCAAACCCAACCACCCTTCTAATATCCAGCTTGTTTACAGAGGCAGAATGATTCATCTCTCCATGTTAGATGGCTAGATGTTTGTGGAAGATCCTAGTATTGCTTGCCTCATTTACTGGGAAGAATTGAATAGGAAGAGGCCTTCAGGGACACTTAGGAGAATTACATTAGTACACAAGTCAAGTCTTATACATTTAACATTTACTTATTGAAAGCAATGTCAGAAAATCAAATAAAATTAAACCAGTTTTACTTTTTCCTCACAAAAGCATAAAAATTATGGAGGAGTTCTTAACAGGATTTTTTTTTTTTTTTTTTAAAGTAACACAATTTTTCCTTTTAAGAGTCCTTGGGTAGTTATGACAGAATAGTTTCCAATTTTTGTTTGTTTCTTTGAACAGGGATTTTGGTCAAAATTTTTGTTTGTGTTTAGACTCTGCTTCTGCCTCCCCCTCTAGCCTTCCTCCACGGCCACCACATCTTGGTGCTCCACAACTTGAAGTGCTGTAGAAATCACGTGGAGGAGGGTATCCCCTTTCTATAGAAGGGTGAAACCCACTTTCTTATCTGCCAACCCATCACAGCCACTTGAACAGAGATCACTTCCACTGCTTGAATAACTGTCTCAATTTCTACCATGTCCGTCACGTGACTTGCTGTAATCATCATAATGACTGTTTCTAGCATAGACAGTGGGGGCCCTCAAACAGGTAGAAAACTACATGAGTTACCATAGCACTCATAGGAATCTCTGTAGGAGCCTCCACTTGGTAGGTCTGAATAGTCACCATCACAACCATAGCCATCTCTATCACCATAGTCTATGGATGGATAGTGAACTGGAAAAGACCATAATTATGATATGTATAATCTCTTGGTGGTGGTGCATAATCTCTTGTAACATGAGAATCTGATTAATCTCTGCTTGAATAATTGTCTTTAGTGGAATATCCATCATCTCTTGGTGACAGATACCCATCTCTACAAGAGTACAGGGATTCTCTTCTTGGTGGTCCTCCATAACTATCTCTTTCATATGATACAGGTCTTAAAGAGGTTGATCTTTTAGGAGGCTGACCACCACTCTTTTTACTACAAGTGGTCCCCTGGAAGAATTCATGTTAAAATTCATGGACTAGCCACCAGCATCCATGTGTCTCCCTTATGAAGGGGATATCACGGTTCCTCCACTACTTCCTTTTCCACCTCTAAGGCCTCTTGGTGGGCCTCGGCTTTGTGAAGGTGGTGAGAGTCCATGCCTGTCACTTTCAAATGTTGGTTTAGTGGCTTGTTCCACCTTGATAGCTTAATCATAAAAAGACTTTCCATTTATATCTGTGGCTGCATCTTTGGCATCTGCTGGGCTTTCAAAGGTAACACAAGCAAATCCTCTTGATTTGTTGGTTTCATGGTCTTTCATCAAGAGCACTTCAGCAATTCATCCATGTTTGCCAAATACTGCTTCCAGGAATTTCTCATTTGTTTCTATATTGAGCCCACTAATAAAGCACTTTCCAGGACAATCGACTTCAACCATTTCTCCCCACTGGTGAATGTTCATGAAGTGATGACCATTTATAACTCCTACTTGGTTTTCCAAAAGGCGATCCATTGCAATTC
This sequence comes from Chrysochloris asiatica, assembly GCF_000296735.1. Lineage (NCBI taxonomy): Eukaryota > Metazoa > Chordata > Mammalia > Afrosoricida > Chrysochloridae > Chrysochloris > Chrysochloris asiatica. Next base: position 87,225 of record NW_006408962.1, read on the forward strand.
AGCACGAGGACTGAATGCTGAGTCAGAGAAAGGAAGGAGGAAGCCACTAGCACTACTGAATAACTGACTGTAAATCTTTACATAAGCAGAAAATCTCATTGTTCTCCCATGGAGTAGTTTAGGAGTTCAAACTGCTGGCTTTGCTGTTAGCAGTCCAAAGCATAACACACTATGCCATCAGGGTTCCTTAATCTATGGTTTAGATACCATTGTTGTCTCTTTAACAAAAGCAGAAGCATAGGCTAATAGCAGTGTCTTTCCCAAGGTAACACCTCTTAGAAACATTAGAACTGGCATTTAGCACAGGCAAAAAAATAATGTATTATATGACTTTTATCTTAAACCCAGGGATGGTTCTAGAACCTGTAGAGTCTTAAACTTCTATAATCTGAGGAAGTCTTGATAAGGAAAAAGAAAACCAAAATTAAGAATAATAAAAAAAAAAAGTTTAGATTTAATTGAGGAACTTAGAGAACATATGCAAAGGAGGTAATCTGAAATACAGGTTTCACTAGCTTCATGGTAAATTCATCATCATAACACTGTATAGTATTTTGAAATTGTCCTCAAATGTTTTTGGAAGCATGCATTATTTAAAGTTTTTATTGCAATTCCGTATATTTAAACCCTTCACATACTGTAATTCACAATTTTCTATTTTCATCTAGACCTTATATAATAATAATTGTTATTTTTTACCCTGGTGTGGTGCTGTATGATCAGCACTGCACTGCAAACCACAAGTTCAGTAGTTCAAACCCACCAGCTGTTTGACTTAACCACCACCACCACAAAACTCAATTATTCTGCTTAATTTTGCAAGAATGTTCAGTTTCCATACTTTTCCCAGGTTTTCAAAAAGCTCATGTTTGGTATTATCAAACTTTATGGTTCACCAAACACTTAAAAGATGATAAAGGTACTTGTAAACATACTCTTATAATTCTTTCATATCTCAGCACTCCTGAAATTTTGTCATTGGAAATAGTGCTGACGATCAAAAGCTATCCTTAACTTGATATTATTATCTATGTTAACTGGATTCTGTTTGTCCAACATGTGTCTTCCTTTGGAGGCTATGGCGACACATGGCACCATTCTTACTACTGATTATTGAGCCAATGACAACTGCTCTATATTTGCTCTCAGTAAGAATATGTCAGCAACATACTGAAGAAGTATAATGATGACATTTACCAATAACTCCCAATTAAGAGTTAAGTGCTTATATAATATGGAGAGACAACTTGATTATTGACTCCTCCTGTGAGTCAACAGAGGAAGTTACTATCTAGAAGTCTTCCAGAGGCTGTCCATTGTCTTTGTTTAGTCTCAGCTATAGAGTGTTGCTATCAGTCCAGGTACTCATATTATTGACTTGCCTTATACAAGTACAGTTGTCTGCTGCCCAGTTATAAGTTTGAGGTTTTTGGGTGTTTTTTTGTCCTAATGCTTTTGAGTTTCAGATTTCATCACTAAAATACTGAAGAGAGATGACCTCCCTTTCAAAAAATTCTATGTTTTATATTGCAAACAAACCAAAACAAAAACACAGATGAGTTCTTAAACATATTTTCAAATATTTTATTTGTAACAGTTACTGTGGGCATTTCTAAAATACCAATAAAATGTCTTTTAAATAAATGAAGTTCTTGATCCTGACTATATTTACAATGTACTGAAACAGAGAGACGGAGTTTGCACATCCAAACGAAACTGGCTCATTTTATCCTTATTCAAAATGTTGTTGTTGTTGTTAAGCACCATCTAGTTGGTTCCAACCCATAGCGACCCTGTATAAGGTTTCTGAGGAGCAGCTAGTGAGCTTGAACCGCCGACCTTGCAGTTCAAACAGCTTTGCAGTCTGACGTATTAACCCACAGCACCACACTAGGACTCCTCGCCCCCATTATTTAAAATAGAACTGTGCTTTTTTTTTTATAACATGAACACACTTCATTCTCTTGATAATACTGTTGACTTTTTCATTATGACAGCTTTATCCCTGCCTAAATTTCAAGACAATACCACATACCTGTAAGCTGAAAAACAGCTCCCTTATTTGTTGAATACATTAACAAAGGAAAACAAAAGAAGCATAAACTCATACTGATGTAGAAAAATAAATACATTCTTCTTATCATTTGGCTTAAAATGGTAGGTTAAGAATGCCCTTTGCTTAACTTTTCCCTCATCAATAATAATTAGCACTATATATACAATCATGGTTTCCACTTATTCAACAGTGCTAGAAAATAATAACAATATTTATCAAACACTATGATTGCAAGATGCATCATATACTGTTGTTTTTGCTGTTAGTGCCATTCATCAGTTCTGACTCATAGCAAGCATGTATAGGGTTTACATGGAGCAGCTGGTGGGTTTGAACAACCTACCTTGTGGTTAGCAGTCTAGTACTTATCCTATAGCTCCATACCAGGACTCTGCATCATATACTAGGCATTTTATTTTATAAATATCACTTAGTTAATGTCAAGTAACAATGAATTATTTAACATGTGTCATTTTTAAGAAAGGATTTGCCAAACATGGCACCCAAAAGTATTCCTCATGACTTTTAAGGCTTGTAATTCCAATTACAACAGACAAGAGTGACAGCTTGTGTGCCATAAAGCAAATATTGGATCTAGCTGTCTTTTTATCACCTATTTAACTTTTTAAATCGTATGTATATTCACAAGCATGATTAGTACACTGAAAGTGCATCAGTAAGAACAAATTTCTTTGTTTTACCTCTAAATATTTAAAGTGAAAAAATAGTCTAACCAAAACGTAAAGCAATATAACATTTGAAAAAGAAACATAGGTTCTCCATAAGGTCACTTACTAACATAAGCTATATTTTTAAATTTAATTTGGTTCTAACTCCGCAGGCATTAAGCTAATACAGTATTAAATAAAGTGTACTGCTTTGCAATTTATTTCATACTATTTTCTGATTTGTAGAGTCCACCAGCCTCTGTACTGATTCTGCATTACCAAAAGGATTGTTTTATTGCTCCATTTATTAGCTAAGAATTAGCGGTGGAGACTCTTCCATTAAAGCATTCTTTGGACCTCATCAACATTTGTAATGGAACACAATTCTTGTTTTCCTTTAATAGAATAAATCACAATTAGGTTAAATGTTATTTAATAATGGCTGAGAGATGTATATAGAAAAGTCATTGTCTATTTGCCAGAGACTGAGCTCCTGCAGCAATATTGAATCCCTGAGGCTTATAGAAATTTTGCTAATTGTTCATACTTTAGAGACACCTCTGAATTAACTCAGTAGCTAGCTGTGAGTAAATGTCATGGTATCCTATTTCTCTAGTTACTTACCCTTCCTCTTCTCATTCTTTGTTCCTCTTTTCCAGTTGTTACTATTGTTAAGTGCCTTCCAATTGGTTCTGACTCATTGCAACCCTATGGTTTCTGAGAGCAGCTGATGGGTTTGAATTGCTGATCTTGGGTTTAGCGCAACTTGCAATCCAGTGCTTATCCTACATCACTACACCATTATTAATATTGAATCTCCTAATGAAACAATGACTTCTGCCATTTTTCATAGCTAGAATTTGCATCTGCATGAAACTGTTACTCTCAACTCACTCTTCTAAAATTTTAAATGTTTTTTGGACTGAATAAGTGAGAGTACTTCAAAATGCACTTTCCTTTTGCCCTCACATACACTTGACAACTACAATTTGATGTTAGCTCTACAAGCAAGAGCCTACCATAGGACTGGGACCAATGCTATATATGTAAAATCTATGGCACTCAATGCATAAGAAGTTAAAAAAAAAAAAAAAAAAAAAGAAGTTTACTAGATCTAGAAGTTAAAAATAATGTTGAGGAGTTGCCTTGTTGGAATTTAGAAATCTGTTCTTCAGTTTCTTTATGGCTATCTTAACATCCTGATTCCTCAAGGTATATATTATTGGGTTCAGAACAGGAGTAAAGATTGTATAAAACACTGACAAGATCTTGTCTATCAGAAAGTTACTTAGGGGCCACATGTAGATGAAGATGCATGGTCCAAAGAACATGAAGACAACAATGAAATGAGCTGTGCAGGTGGAAAGGGCCTTAGATGATCCTCTAGAAGAATGTTGCTTGATAGTAATCAAGACAATAACATATGAATTAAATAACAGAATAAAGCAAGACAAGGCAATTATGCCACTTGTTGAGATCATAAAGAGACCTAGAACATTAGTATCTATACAAGCCAATTGGAACACCACAGGAAGATCACAGAAAAAGCTGTCTACCTTATTGGGACCACAGAATGGTAATGTGAGGGCAAATATGACCTGGCTCATTGAATGCATGACTCCCACAACCCAGGAAGCCACCACAAGAGCCACACATACCTGGGGGCTTATGATTGAGGCATAGCGGAGGGGTTTACATATTGCAATATACCTGTCAAAGGACATAGCCATGAGTAAAATAATCTCAGTTCCAGTAAAAAGATGTAGGAAAAATATCTGGGTTATGCAACCATCAAAAGAGATGGTTTTGTGTCCAGTGAGGTAGTCGGTAATCATCTTGGGAGTGGCAAAGGAAGCAAGAGACATATCAATGACTGAAAGATTGGCAAGCAAGAAATACATAGGAGAATGTAGGTGAGAGTCAACTACAACTGTGATGACAATGAGACTGTTACCCACCATTGTAACCACATAAAACAATGAAAATACCATGAAGAAAAACATCTGTAGCTCCCAGGAATTAGAGAGTCCCAGCAAAACAAATTCAGACACAGCTGACTTATTGGAAACATCCATTGTCTTGATAGGTGGATGCCTGTTCCAAAGAAGGCAAATCAAGATTAAGTATTATTCCTTGAAGCAAGAACTCCATTGTAGGTAAGCACTGTAGTGTTAACCACAAGGTCATTGTTTCAAACTCACCAGCTGCTCCCTATAATCCCTATACAGGGTTGTTATGAGTCATAAGTGACTCGATGGCACTTAACAACAAAAGCACTTTAGCATAAAGGACAATGATCATTTTGTTTTTGTTTCAACTTTTGTATGGCCCTGTGTTGTCTAAGATCCCAGTATAGAACAGGAGGACAATTACTAATATCCTTTGGAGCCCTTGCAATACAATGGATTAGCACTGGGATGCTAACTGAAAGGCTGTTGCTATTGTTGTTAAGAACCTTTGAGTCAGTTCCGACCCATAGCTACACTGGATAAGGTTTCTGAGGAACAGCTGGTGAGCTTGAACTGCCAATCTTGCAATTCAAAGTGACTTTGCAGTCCAGTGCATTATCCCTCAGCGCCATACCAGGACTCTTGAATCCAGAAGTTGCTCTGTGGAAGAAAGAAGTGGCTGGCTGGCTGTTTCTTTAAAGATATACAGTTTTGGAAAAGCTTTGGGGCAGTTCTACTCTGCTTTACAGGGTTGCTCGAGTCAGAATCAAATTGGTGGCAGTGGGGTGAGTATATCAACTCACTAAATGTTTCCAGGGCTTTTATAGAATCTAACATATGGGTGTAAAAACGCCCATGTTACCCTTGGGCTATAATCAGATGGTTCCTTTATTACATATTGCTTCACTTCAGTTTTAAAACTCTTTTGTTCCAAAGAAAAGGTTTTTAGTTCAGTTGACACTGATTTCTAAAACACTGTTGTATTTGCCATGTAGAGTCAAAAATCTGAAAAACTAACAATATGGTACCTCTAAACAATCTACCTGCCTCTTCCACAAATAATTTTATGAGTGTTCAGATGAAAATTTGAAAGTAAGCAAATAACCCAGCCTTCCCATTTTACGACACTTAGTTATTAGTATAAATAGTATATGGGATTTTATTCTTGATTCAATATTTTATTCTAATATTGAATCAATATTTTATTCTAATATTCCAAATTAATTATTGTATTTTTTGCAAATAGTGTACTCACATATATACCACACAGCACACTTAGGAAAATAATGTGCAAGGGAGTTACGCAATTGGCAAAAATGTATAATACATGTATTATTTGCATAAAAATACAGTAAAGAGAAATGGTACCTGTCTAAACTGAGCTATGTCAACATGAAATCCTAAAGATGTATTGGAATTTGAGAGGTTATTTTCTTTTTGTTGTTGTTGTTAAGTGCCATCAAGTTGGTTCTGGCACAGAGCTACCCTGTAAAGGGTTTCTAAGGAGCTACTGGTGAGTTTGAACCTACCTTGTGGTTCAAACTGACCTTGCTTTCCAGTGCTTTATTCCACAGAACCACACCAGGACTCCAGACACATTAAATTTCAATGTCAGATACATCACTTTAAAAGAAGTCCTAACAATTGAAATATCAAATGAAATAAAAGGTCTAACAAAAGAAAAGTTCTCAATATAGTTTATATGCTTCTGAAGGAGACTATAATATTATATTAATAACAAAACATAGCATGTTGTTGTTATTGTTAAGTGCCGTCAAGTCGGTCCCGACTCACTGCAATCCTGTACAGAGCTTCCAAGGAGCAACTGGTGTGTTTGAACCACCAACCTTGCTGTTCAATTCAACCTTAAGGTCCAGAGTTTTTTCTACAACATGACACCAGGACTCCATGATACAATGTGTAAATTATTTCACTATAGCTATATAACTTTTTCTCAGAATGGCTCTGGTGCAATCAAGACTCATTAAATCTGGTTAGTTCTGTGGGGGAAAGTTTGGAGAGGATAAAAATCACATTTGATTTTTTGACAGTGTATACATAACTTACTAACAGATTAACAACATTTATCTAGTCGGATTGTACTCATAAACATAGTTTTCTTTATGAAAACTTATCTTTCCTATTTTTTTCAACCTTCCCATTTAGCATATCAATGCAAAAGATAGGACATTTGAGATTATAGGGAAATACCACATAAATCGTAGATATTACAAATAATATTTTACCTCCTACTAAATGGCAATCAAAAGGAGCTCTGGTAGCGTAGTGGTTATAAATCGGGCTGCGAACCTCAAAGTCAGCAGTTCGAAACTACCAGCTGTTCCATGGGAGAAAGAGTCTGCTTTCAGCTCCGGTAAAGATTTACAGCCTCGGAAACCCTGTGCAGGGTCGCTATGAGTCAGAACCGACTCCACAGCACATAACCACAACAACAAATGGCAATCAAACCAGGTTATATCATGTAAACAACCCTTTCTACCTATCTGTTCATCAGTTTGTTTACAAAATCCTGAAGATAATAGCTCACATTTAGTGAACGGTTACTTTGTGCTGTCAATTTCTTAAGTGTGAGTGCAGACACCCCCCTCTCCCACCCCCACTCCCACAGCTTATCCTTACTGAAAGAGCAAATAGGCCTCAGACACCCAATTGTATCATATATAGGAGGCATGAGCTCTTCAGCCACATTATAGTGAGATTTCAATAAACAGTTTCAGAACTCTTGTTAAAGTCCCGAGAAACTCTGCTAACACGCTGACCAATAAATGTTTCCTCGTTGAAATCCAGCAAAAGCACATTAAGGATTAGTTTTTCTGATACTCATCCAAGGGAAGAGGATTGATTTTATTTTATATAAGCTTATCACAGTATATGTTTCTGCACAATACTGAGTGCAGCCAAATTTTATTAAAACAATATTTTATTTGTAGATGTTTAAATTATTTCCAGTATTTTTGCTAATAAAAATTGTGCTGCATTTAACAGGTTTATGCATATGTCTGTTTTATGCCTTTGGGATAAACTCTGAGAACTGGGATTGTGGATGGACTAGGAAATGCATATGCATTACATATTATTATTTGTCCCTCTGTGAGGTTGTGTCAGCTCACATTTCTACTAGCACTGCCTCACTGCAGTTTCATCTACAGTGGAATTTCAAACTTACTGACTGATCAGAAACAAGTTTACCAAATGATAGGTGAGAAATGGTATCTTAATGTTGTTTTATCATGTATCCTCTTATTGAGCACTTTTTACATACTTAATAATCATTTACACTTCTTTATTCATTCATATTGCTACCCATTTTTATACAGGGCTGTTGAATTTTTATTCTCTACTATTGGTAGTTATTTATACATTAATACATCAATATTTTGTCTGTGCTCATAAATTGCAAATGTTCCCAAGATTTTCATGTATGCTTTAATTTTGTTTTTGTATTTCTGCCACTTTAACTTGTGTATGTAATCAATTTTTAAATATATTCCCTTAATTTTTCTGAATTTGGAGGTATTATTAGGAGCTATTTCCTTTCTCTCAGAGCATATAGAAATTCATGTCCCTAATATTCAATCAAAATATATGGTCCATTTTGTATATTTACAGTTAATAGGTAAAGAATGACTGCAGTTATATCTTTTATCCACATGGTTGTTCAGGTATCTCAAAACCACTTATTAAAAAGCTCTTTTATCCTCCTGTCATTTGGAGGTATTTTTTTTTACCATACATTTAATTTCAATGTGCAATTAAGTCTATTTCTAAGTTTTCTATTCTGTGGTTGTTTTCCTCTCTATATATTCATGCATCTATAAAAAACTGTTGAACACTTGATTGCTAAAGCTTGGTGGTTCAAATCTTCTGAAGGAGAAAAATGTTTCAGTCTGCTTTTGTACAGCCTAGTGAAAGACTCAATTTCTCTTAATCTTTAAAATTTGAGTGCCTATGCCACATAGAAACATTTATAATCCTTAACTTAAAATTTACCTTTATTGCCTAAAGCAGGTTGTTGTTGTTCTTGTTGTTAGGTGCCATCAATTTGGTTCTGATTCATACAGAAACTATGTACAACAGAATGGAACACTGCCTGGTCCTGGACCATCCTGAGGTTTGAGCCCATTGTTACAGTCACTGTGTTGAAAATCCATCTTGTTAGAGGTCTTCCTCAAAGATGTATCATATTACTTTTATGTGAAGCAGGTCAAAGTAAGATCTCTTTAGCCCTAGCCTCAAGTGAATTTTATCTTCATTTGCACCAACATGTACAAACTATTCTATTGTTCTCATGTTCGTGGATTAGGGGTGAAGAGATGGGAATGGGAAGGACAGACATTTGAAAACACCTTCACTTACCAGATCTAGACCAGAATCAGAGTCTTTGAATATTCAGGATGATACATAGGCTTCTGCCAGAGAGCATGAAAGAGGTCAATTTTAATATAAATGACCTAGTTGAACCATTAGTTGCTAAGCAGCAGTAGAGAAAATGGATTTTCCAGGGACCTGGGAATTGACCAAAAAATCATCTTGCAATGGGATTTATTAAACAACAGCTATAGTATCATTTGGTTCACAGTGAGAAGGTATTTCTAGAGCCTCTTGGGAGTTTCCAAGGATTGTTTTCACCTGGACCTGAGAGACTCAGGGAATGGAAGTTGAAAAAGTCATCTCTTCAAAAGAAAACAGGAAATATCAGGTAAGCATATTATAAGAGTTCTTGATAAACTAACTCTGCTCCAGAAACTGTAGGAAAAAAAATTCAAAAGCATTCTACACTATCTCACAAATAATTTATACTTTTTTGAGATATTGTTAAATGTCACTGACTCGGTTTTGACTCATAGTGACATATATAGAGAGTTTCTGAGGAAGCAGCTGGTGAGTTTGAACCTCCAATGTTGCAATTCAAACTGACTTTGCAGTCCAGTGCTTATGCTACAGTGCTAAACCAGGGCTCCTT
>NW_006408962.1:102307-102750 GCF_000296735.1 Chrysochloris asiatica
AAGCTAGTGAAGATGAAATAGAAGATGTCTACAAACTTCTGCATCTGAAATTGATCAAACATGCAATCAAGATGTATTAACCATTATTGGTAATTGAAATGCAAAGGTTGGAAATAAATAGGAAGGATCAGTAGTTGGAAAATATGACCTTGGTGATACAAATTATGCTGGAGATCGCATGATTGTTGTTGTTGTTAGGTGCCATGGAGTCTGTACTGACTCACAGTGACCTTATGCACAGCAGAACCAAACATTGCCCAATCCTGGGCCAACCACACTACTGTTACCTCGCTTGAGTCCATCAATGCTGCCACTTGGCCAATCCATCTCGTTGGGGGAAACCTTATGGATAGTGGAGCTCGCATGATAGAATTCTGCAAAACTAATGATTTGTTCATTTCAAATGCCATCTTAGACAGCATAAGAGACAATTATACACATGG
>NW_006408962.1:104780-114988 GCF_000296735.1 Chrysochloris asiatica
CAGCATTAATAGGCTCAAGCATGGCAAAAATTGTGAGATTGGCCCAGGACTGGGCAGTGTTTCATTCTGTTGTGCATAGGGTCACTACGAGTCAGTACTGACTCAATGGCACCTAACAACAACAACAAAGTTCACACAATGTGGACAGGTTTTAGATAAACCTCCAGACTATGATAGACTTGGAAGAAGGAGAGACAGATTACTTCTGAATATTGACTAACTGAAAATGTTATGAGTAACAGTGGAACACTTTCAGATATCACCAGAATATTGAATACTAAAATAAGATGAAGAGTGCCAGATTATTGTCAGCTATACTGCTGGAAAACGAGCCCTTCAGGTTGAAAGGCACTTAAAATGTGTTTGAGGAAGAGCTGTCTTCTTAAAATAGAGTTAACCATAATGATGCAAAAAAGTAAAGCATTGGGGACCTTCATTTATGATGGGGCACAACTCAAAATGATTAGAAACAGCTGTAAACATCCATTAATAATCAGAACATGGAATTATGAAATATGAATCTAGGAAAATTGGAAGTTGTCAAAAAGGAAATGGAACACATAAGCATTGATATCCTATGCATTAGTAAGCTGAGATGGTATTAGTAATTTTGAATCTGACAAACATATAGTTTACTATGCCAGGAACAACAAATTGAAGAGGTATGGTGTCACATTCATCATGATAAAGAAAATTTGAAGCTCTATCTTGAAGTACAATGCTTCTGTGATAGGATAGCATCTATACGCCTATGAGGAAGATCAGTTAATACCACTACTATTCATATTTATGCACAACCACTAAAGTCAGTGGTGAAGAAATTAAAGAATTCTACAACCTCTTCAGCCTGAAATTGATCTAATATGTGTTCAAGATGTGTTGACAATTGTTGGTGATTGGAATGCAAAGATTGGAAACAAATAGGAAGGATCAGTAGTTGGAAAATATGACATTGGTGATAGAAATTATACTGCAGACAATATGATAGAATTTTGTAAGACTAATGATTTGTTCATTGCAAATACCTTTTTAAACAACATAAAATATGACTATACACATGGACATCACCATAAAGAATACACAGAAATAAAATTGAAAACATATGTGGAAAGAACTCCATAGCATCAGTCAAAAGCTCCATATCATCAGTCAAAAGCTCTACATCATCCATCAAAACAAGGACAGAGGTAGACTGTGGGAAAGACAATCAATGCCCATATGTGAGCTCAGGCTGAAGCTGAAGAAGATTAAAGCAAGTCCATGAGAGTCAAAATATGGCCTTGAACATATCCCACCTGAATTTAGAGATCATCTAAAGAACATATTTGATACATTAGACAATAAAGACCAAAGACCAGAAGTCTTGTGTGATAACATCATGAACATAGTACAGAAAGAAACCAAAATGTCATTAAGAAGACAAGAAAGAAAAGGCAAAAATGGATGTCAGAAAAGACTCTGAAGCTTCCTTTCCAGCGTTGTTGTTGGTGGTGTTAGGTGCCATCGAGTCGGTACAGAGCCATAGTGACCCTGTGCACAATAGGACAAAACTCTGCATGGTCCTGGGTCAACCTCACAATGGTTGTTACACCTGAGCCCATCACTGTTATCATTGTACCAATCCACCTCATTGGGGGTTTTCCTCTTTTTCTCGGACCCTCCACTTTACCAGACATGATATCCTTCTCCAGTGACTGGTGTCTCCTGACATTTTGTCCAAAGTATGAGAGACAAAGTCTGGACATCCTGTCCTCCAAGGAGCACTCTGGCTGTACTTCTTCCAACATAGATCTGTTGGTTATTTTGGCAGGCCCTGGTACTTTCAATATTCTCCTCCAACGCCATAACTCAAACATATGAACTCTTCTACGGCCTTCCTAATTCACTGTCCAACTTTTACATTTCTTCTATGGTCTTCCTTATTTACTGTCCAACTTTTGCATGCATATGAGGTTATTGAAAATACTATGATTTCGGTCAGGGACACCTTCATCCTAAAACTGACATCTTTATTCTTCAACACTTAAAAAAACTCATGTGCAGCAGATTTGCCTAATGCAATACATTGTTTGATTCTTGATTGTTGCTTCCATGAGTATTGATGGTTGATCAGAGCAAAATGAAATCTTTGACAACTTCAATCTTTTCTCCATTTATATGGAAGCTGTTTATTGGTCCAGTGGTGAGGATTTTGCTTTCTTTACATTGAGATGCAACCCATAACACTGAAGGGTGTGTGGTTTTTGATCTTCATCAGTAAGTATTTCAAGTCCTCTTCACTTTCAACCAGCAAGGTTGTATCATCTGCATATTGGAGATTGTTAATGAGTCTTCCTCCAATCCTAATGCCAATTTTTTCTTAACATAATCCAGCATACAGATTGAATAAGTATGGTGAAAGAATACAACCCTTGCACATACCTTTTATAATTTTAAACCATTTGGTGTTCCCTTGCTCTGTTCTAACAACTGCCTGTTAGTCTGTGTACAGGTTCCTCATAAACACTATTAAGTGTTCCAGAATACTCATGCTTCACAATGTTTCCATAACTCATCCTGATCCACACAATCAAAGCATTGTGTAATCAATAAAATACAGGTAAACATCTTTATGGTATTCTGTGCTTTCAGCCAAGCTCCATCTGACATCAGCAATGATATTCCTCATTCCACTTCCTCTTCTCAAACCAAATTAAACCTCTGAAAGTTATCTGTCAATGTATGTTTCCAGCTGTCTTTGTATTACCTTTAGTAAAACTTTACTCGCATGGGATATCAATGATATTGTCCAATGGTTTCCAACATGTCTCAACATGAATAATTGAAGGATTATATGAGCAACTTATTGAATGATGCAGAAAGCATCAAAAGAAGATGGAAGGAATGCACATTCACTGTACCAAAAAGAAATGGTCTATGTTTAATCATTTCAAGAGTTAGCATATGATCAAGAGCCAATGATACCTAAGGAAGACAACCCAGGTGCATTGAAGGCATTGGCAAAGAACACATTCCTGGGATTTGATGGAATGATAATGGAGATCTTTCAACAAATTTGTGTGGTACTAGATACACTCACTCTTTTCTGCCAAGAGATTTGGAAGACTGCTATCTGACCGTAAGTATTCCAAGTCCTGTTTTATTTTAGCAAGCAAGGTTGTATCATCTGCATATCACAGGTTGTTAATGAGTCTTCCTCCTATCCTGATGTCATGTTTTTCTTCATGTAATCCAGCTTCTTGGACTATTTGCTCAGCATACAGATTGAATAAGTATGGTGAAATAATACAACCCTTGCACACACCTTTCCTAATTTTAAACCATTCGGTGTTCCTTTGTTGTATTCGAACAACTGCCTCTTGGTGTATGTACAGTTTCCTCAAGAGTACAATTAAATGGTCCAGAATACTCATTCTTCACAATGCTGCCCATAACTTGTCATAACCCACACAATCAAATGCCTTTGCATAGTAAACAAGCACAGGTAAACATCGTTCTGGCATTCTCTGCTTTCAGTCAAGATCCATCTGACGTCAGCAATAATATACCTTGCCCCATATCTTCTTCTGAATCCGGCTTGAACTTCTGAAAGTCTTCTGTCATTGTATGGTTGCAGCCATTTTTAAATATCTTGAGCAAACTTTTGTTATGCATTCCACTGGGTCACCTCTCTTTGGAATGGGTACAAATATGGATCTCTTCCAGTTAATTGGCCAGATAGTTGTCTTCAAAATTTCTTGACATAGAGTGCCTCCAGTGTTGCATCAGTTTGTTGAAATATTTCAATTTTTATTCCATTAATTCTTGGACACTTGTTGCATATAGTTGTCTTTTATGCTATTTAAAAAAGGTGTTTGAAATTAACAAATAATTGGTCTTACAGAAATCTATCATGTGATCTCCAGCATCATTTTATCACCAAGGCCATATATTCCAACTACTGATACTTCCTCTTTGTTTCCATCCTTTGCATTCCAATTGCCAGTAATTATCAATACATATTGATGTGATGAATTTCAGACTGAAGACTTTGGTAGAATTCTTTAATTTCATCATCACTGGCTTTAGTGGTTGATGTGTCAATCTGATTAATAACTGGTCTTCTTTGTAGGCATATTTATAGTACTCTACCACAGACAGTTTTGTATAGGATCACCGTGAGTTGATATCAACTCGATTGCAACTAAAAACAACAACAAATCACAGACAGTTCTGTACTTCAAACAGATCTTGATATATTCTTTTGATGATGGATGCCATTCCTCCTCAATTTGTCATTCGAGGTATAGTAAACCATGTGATTGTCAGATTCAAAATTATCAATGCAAGTTCATTTCAGCTCAAGAATGCCTAGGATGCCGATGCTTTTGCATACCATTTCATTTTTTATAACTTCCAATTTTCTTAGATTCATACTTTGTACACTCCATGTTCAGATTATTATTAGATGTTTACACGTGTTTCTCTTCATTTTAAATTGTGGACCATCAATAAATGAAGGTTCTGAAGGCTTTACTTCATCCCCGTCATTATAGTCAATTCTACTTTGAGGAGACAGTTCTTCCCCAACTGCATTTTGAGTACCTTCCAACTTGAGGGGTTCATCTTTTGTCACATAGTGGTGGTAGTTATGTGCTGTGGAGTTGGTTCTGACTCATAGAAACCCAGTACTGGGTTTCCAAGGTTGTAAATCTTTATGGAAGCAGAAAACCTCAACTTTCTCCTGTGGAGCAGCTGGTAGTTTTGAACTGCTGACCTTGAGGTTCGCAGCCCAATTTGCAACCACTACATTACCAGAGCTCCTTCTGTCACTATATCTGACAGTATTCTGGTGATCTTCATCATGTTTCAATATTCAATATTCTGGTGCTGATAGTGCTCCACTTTTATTCATATGGTTTTCAGTGACTAAATTTTCATAAGTAGTCTGTCTCCCCTTCTTTCTAGACTGTTTTTGTCTGGAAGCTCAGCTGAAACCTGTCCACCATGGGTGACTCTGCTGTACACCACTGTACAATAAATTGACAGATGAGTGGAGGCTTGTGTATTGCTGTTATGCTGGAAACTATACCACAGGCATTTTAAATGTCAACAAGGTCACCCTATGGTACTGTATCTATTTTCTGTTTGCCTCAACTGTTGGGACCCAAAATCTAAGGAGATACTGGTTCTGATCTTGCCACATAGCTCAGTCAAAGTCATTCCCACTGCTTAATTCTAATCAGTTTCACATATGTTCTTATTCCAGTTAACTTTCCTCAACATTTCTTTAAACTTTGCCTTTGGTACTTTCATAATCCCTCTTTTGCAAACCTACAAGTGAATATCTCCAGATGCTCATCTTGCTGGTGGAGACAGCTATTCAAAACATCAGCCATGGCCACACATGACTGCTATAAAACCCTTGGCAGATGTAGTTCCTCTTTCATCACTCTTAGACACACTTTACCGGCTAACTGAGCCTCAGTGGCCATCCAGAGAGTGCAAAGCAGCATCTACTTCACAGCTGCCAATACTTTTCACTATCTTCATTGTGGTGATTGTTTTTGAGATCCATATGTCAAAATATATCAAAGTGTATACATTGAATATGTTTGATTTTGTTATATTTTAGTTATATTTCAGTTATACTTTAATAAATGTAAAGCCCTGGCTCCATACAATAAGCATTGGACTGCAAACTACAAGGTCAGCACTTTGAGCCCAACAGCTACTCCTTGGGATAAAGATGAGACTTTCTACTCCCGCTGATTTGAAAGGCTCAGAAAGTCTATACAGGGTCACTACGAGTCAGAATGGACTTGATGGCACTTAATAACAAATGAAATAATGCACAACAGTTTTTGTTGTTTGTTTGCTTTTTAAGTGTAGCCACCATAAGAACTAACATTGTCACTTCTAGGAATCCACTCAATAGAAATTAAAACATCTTCACACCCCACACAAAAATTCTCACATGAATATTTGTAGCAACTTCATTCATAATCATCCCAAATTGAAAAACACTAAAATATTTGTTATCTGAAAAATGGATAAACAGATTGTGATATATCAATTCAATAGAAAACGGTTGTTGTTAAGTGCCCATTAAGTCTGTTCCAACTCAGAGTGGCCCTGTACAGGATTTCTTAGGACCAGCTGGTGAGTTTGAACTGCTGACCTTGTGGTTCATAATCCAGTGCTGATCATACAGCACTACACCAGGTTAGTTAGTGATGAAATGAGACATCAAACAACAACTGATTCATGAGAAAAAAAAAAAAAAGGATGAATTTTAAATTAATTTTGCTGATTAAAAGAAACCACTTATTTGATACTCTAGAAAAGACCAAGCTACATGAAAGAAGACAGATCAGCCTTTATTAGGAGTCATGAAGTAGGGGAAAAAAGGTTGCCTATAAATAGGGATGGCGCTGTGGATTATTGCGCCAGACTGCAAAGCTATTGTACTGCAAGGTTGGTGGTAGAAGCTCAGCAGCTGCTCCTCAGAAACCCTATGCAGGGTCGCTATGGGTCGGAACCAACTCGGCGAAACTTAACAACAAAAATAAATAGGGGTAGCATTGGAAAACTTAACATTCATCTTAACATATCAAACTTACAAACAAACTGATGAAAGTAATGCTAAGTTTCTAGTTGTTGTTATTATTGTTAGGTGCCATCAAGTAGGTACCAACTCATAGTGACCCTATGCACAACAGATCAAAACACTGCCCGGTCCTTGGCCAACCTCACAATTGTTGCCACGCTTGAGCCCATTGATGCTGCCATTTTGCCTATCCATCTCACTGGGGGTCTTCTCCTTTTTCTCTGATCCTCCACCCTACCAAACATGATACCCTTTCCAGCGACTGGTCCCTCCTGACAATATGTGCAAAGTATGAGAGACAAAGTTTGGCCATCCTGGTCTCCAAGTAGCACTCAGGCTGTACTTCTTCCAAAACAGATATGTTGGTTCTTTTGGCAGCCCATGGCAGTTTCAATATTCTCTTCCAACACCATGATTCAAAAGCATCAATTCTTCTACTTTCTTTATAGTCTTCCTTATTCACTGTCTAGCTTTTGCATGCATATGAGGTTATTGAAAATACCATGGTTTGGGTCAGGCACACCTTAGTCCTCAAGCTGACATCTTTGTTCTTCAACACTTGAAAAAGGTCTTGTGCAACAGAATTGCCTAATGCAATATGTCATTTGATTTCTTGATTGCTGCTTCCATAAGTGTTGATAGTTGATCCAAGAAGAATGAAGTCCTTGACAACTTCAATCTTTTTTTCCATTGATAAGAATGTTTATTGGTCCAATGTTGAGGATTTTTGTTTTTTTTTACATTGAGATGTAATCCATGCTGAAATGAAGGCTGTGCTCTTTGATCAGAAAGTATTTTAAGCTTTCAATAGGGAATGATTGTTGAGGACAACTGACAAAAGATAAAAACCTCATTAGAAATCAAGGAAATGCAAAATAAAAGAGCAGTTGTTAAATTTGCTGACTAAATTAGTGGATCAAAATTTTATTTTAAATGATGTAAATATTTGTGCATAATATGGAGTTCAGAAAAACACTCTGAGAGTCAGGACCTGATGGTGGCTAGGGTGGAGGTGCAGTGAAGTTAGCCATCAGCTAAACCACAGAATTCCAGGCAAAGCAGATTCAGGGCAGAGCTCCAAAACTCAGAACCACATAGTTAGGAATATTTTAAAAGTTTGAAGGCTTATAGCTAGTGGAACTTGAAGCTGAAGTAAGAAATCATGTACTTTTGAATCTGCTGGGCTTGGAGGCCCAGAGCTGACATCTTGGGTGAGACCAAACGGCAAGACAAGCGGGGAGCAGAAACACCATGGAAAAATGCTGCAGGAACCTTGGAGCAAAGGTGGACCATACACTTTGTCAGGTTTGCTTTATTCTGATTTTCTTTTCTTTTTTTATTTTGTTATTTGGCAATTGCCACCCCCCCCCACTGTTTGCACACCTCCATTCTGGTGACTAGAGGGGGTGCCTGAGCAAGTGGACACCCCCTACCCTCACCACTGGTGGGTTCTTCTGCCAGATACTCAGCCCACGAACAGGCCCTTAACTTTTTTTTTTTTAATTTAAATATGGAAAACACCAGGACAGGGCTGTAGAGAGGGAAAGAGAGTTTAAAAACAAAACAGGAAAATTGAATTAAAGCCTGAGGTATAAAAACAAAACAGGCCAAAAATTAAATTAAAGCCTGAAGTATAGCATAACAACCAACAGCGGCATCTTGAAATCTGTCAGGCAGCTTTGAAAGCAAGAAGCTGAAGAGAGGACATTAAAGACATACTCATATTAAGATACACACACACAATTTTTTTTTTTCTTCTCTCCCTTTTCTGTGATTATAGACTGCAGTATTCAGTCTAGTTTTGTTTTGTTGTTGTTGCTTTATGGGTGCTTTGTTTTGTTTTTCTTGTTTGTTTTTGCTGGTGCTGTTTTGTTGCTTTATGCTCCCCCTTCTACCTTTTGGGAACTTTTTCTCTCCCTATATTACACAAGAAGAGTCAGCAACTGCTGCCATATAGTCAAGCTACGATCACTCTTTATAAGACACCAAAACCTAGGCAAGAATCAATACCAACTGCCATATACCAGGGAAACAGACAACACCGGTGAAAGTTACTCTAAGTTAAGCAATAAGAAGAGTGAATAGGGAAGCCCACATCCTGATCACATCTACTTGGAAGCAATCAGAAAGCATAAAAATACCAAAACACATACTCAATTAAGTATTAAGGCCACAGATAACACTAAACATGTCCAAGAAGCAAAAGCAGATGACTGTATCAGCACATGTCCAGAAACAAAATAAAATGTCTGAGACAAATGACTTAGAGGTAGACCTGGACTCTATTCTGGAAGGAGGGCAGGCCTTGGAAATGCCTGAGAAGGAATTAAAAAAAATGATTATAAAATGTTTCAAAACACTTTACAATGGAGTTGAGAAAAATAAGGAAGAAGTCAGGAAGTGCTACAGGAACAATCAAATAAGATAGATACAGCATTGGAAAAAATTCAAAACCTACAGAAAGACATACAAATGATCAATATTAGAATATCAGAAATAGACAATACTCTTAAAGCACAAAGGAGTAGAATAGAAGAGATGGAAGGCAGAACCAGTGAGCCGGAAGACAAATCTCTCAATACCACTAACATAGAAGAGCAAACAGAAAAAAAGGATAAAAGAATCTGAAGAAGGTCTAAGATTCATGTTGAACAACATGAAGAGGAATAACTTAAGAATTATCGGCATTCCAGGCCAAGAAAAAACACACAACTCCACAGAGGAAATAGTTGAAGAACTGCTGAAAGAAAATGTCTCTAACATCCTGAAAAGTGAAAAGATAAACATTCAAGAAGCTCAACAAACCACAGGAAGGATAGACCCCAAAAGAAAATCACTGAGACATATCATAATCAAGCTGTCCAAAATCAAAGATAAGGAGACACTCCTGAAAGCAGCTAGGGAAAACAGAAGTATTAAATACAAAGGCAAGCAAGTCAGATTGAGCTCAGATCTCTCAGTAGAAACCATGCAAGCAAGAAGGCGATGGGGAGACATATATAAAACCCTGAAAGAAAAAAACAAAAAACAAAAACAACTGCCAACCAAGAATCCTTTATCCAGCAAAGGTATTAATCAAATACAACGGTGTAATTAAAATATTCCAGGACAAACAGAAGCTAAGGGATATTGTTAAAGCCAATCATGCACTACAAAAACCCTAAAAGGAGTTCAGTGGACTGAGAACCAACAAGAACAGACAACAACCAGAGATTGACATATGTGGCAGCACCTCCCAGAATTAAATTGACAGAATGAAGAGCCGAGAAAAGAACAAAACTATAAAGACAAACAAAGAGAATCTAGGAGTCAGTCAATGATTAAAACAATCACAATGTAAAAGAAGGTAAACACATAGGAACAGAGACCCAGATGGTTAGAAGGTCAGGTAGATTACAGGATAAAATAGACTGCAAAAATGGAGTGAAAAGTTAATGGACTATAAGGCAACCTCAAAGAAAATTAACAATTAACAACACACCAAGAAAATGAAAATCCAAGAAAAACATGGAAACATTAAAACTATGAGGAAACTCACAAGAAAGAACACAAAAAGCATGAGCTCAACAAAGGAAGACACACAGAACAAAGGAAGCAGCAACACCATAAAATAAATAAA
>NW_006408962.1:117367-131781 GCF_000296735.1 Chrysochloris asiatica
TCCAACTCGATGGCACCTGACAACAACAACAACAGCCGCTCTGAGTATAGGTCAGCTGGATGCTTAACTCTCAGCTCTAGCCCTCTGTGGTTAAGTCCTTGTCCATGGGCTCAAGTGTCCCTAGGTCTCACCACACTTTGGACCAACCAGCCTTTCCTCTTCTCTATCTCATCTCCAGGTCAGCAGGATTCAATGGACTGGGGTTGAACTCAGCCCATTTCTTCATTGATGCCTTTCAGCCTCTTCCACTCACCAGTAGACCAATGTGGTCGCCAGCAAGCTTACGTGCTTGTTTGTGCATTCCCTTTGACTTTCAGTCTTAAAGGGGAGTTTGTCCTGAAGGCACTTGATTGCTTGCCTTGATGTCTTCCTGGAGAACAGCTTGTTTACTCTTGTAGTAGCCAGTCGTGCTGACATTTTTGTTTTGGGTTTTTCTTGATAATCATTCTTTGAAGATGTATCTTCTGTCAATGTAGCTGTTCCAGTCTGCTTGTCCTTTCTAGTGGGAATGTCCCACCTCATAAGGTTCTGGATGGGACTCAGGATTCCACCTAAGGTCCTATACTCTGTAAAGGCTTTGCACAAGGCCTTTCACTGGGCAAGTTGTAAAACCCCTTTTAGGTATTACAATCAGTTATAGGCTGAAAACAGGCTTACAAGTTTTTTCTAATCATGTTTCCCAACATTCCTTTCTATCCCACTCAAGTGTCTATTTTGCAATAGTTGTTGTTGTTGTTGTTATGTGCCGTGGAGTCGGAACCGACTCATAGCGACCCTGTACAGGGTTTCCGAGGGTGTAAATCTTTACGGGAGTAGAAAGCCTCATCTTTCTCCCGCGGAGCAGCTGGTAGTTTCGAACTGCTGACCTTGTGGTTCACAGCCCAAGTCGTAACCACTACGCTACCAGAGCTCCTTATTTTGCAATAGTAGGCAAGGGAAAACAATATTCATAAGACAGTCAAGTGTCTTAGTATTATTTCTCCTCTTCAAACTATGCCTTGATCCCTGTATCACAGAGCCCTGTGTTCCAAGGTTGATCATGCATCACTATTTACCTCTCTCCCATTTAGCCCACGTGGATTTTTATTTTCTTTACATTGAAGTGTAACCATACCATACTTAGATCAAAAATTGATCTTTTTTTAATAAGTAATTTAAGTCCTCTTTGCTTTCAGCAAGCAAAGTTGTATCATCTGCATATCACAGGTTGTTAATTAGTTTTCCTACAATCCTGATGCCATTCCTATAATCCAGCTTCTCAGTTAATTTGCTCAACATGCAGATTGGATAAATATGGTGAAAGAATATAACCCTAGAGCATACCTTTCCTGCTTTTAAACCATTCAGTGTCCCCTTGTTTTGTATGACTCACTGCCTCTTTGTCTATGTACAGGCTCCTCGCGAGCACAATGAAGTGTTCTGGAATACTCATTCTCACAGTGCTGTCTATCGCTCGTCATGATCCATACAGTCAAAAGCCTTGCGCAGTTGATAAAGCACAGGTAAACATTTTTCTGATGTTCCCTGTTTTTACTTTAGATCCATCTGATATAGGTGATGATATCCCTCATTCCATGTCTTCATCTGAATCTGGCTTTAACCTTTAGCAGTTCCCTTATATGTACTGTTGTAGCCATTTTAAAATTACTAATAGCAAAAATTGACTTGCATGTAATATGAAGATATTGTCCAATGATTTATACATCCAGTTGGGCCATGTTTCTATGGAATGTGCACATTTATGGATCTCTTCACTGTCATCAAGCAAGGTGGTATCATTTTCATATCAAAAGTTGTTAATAAGTCTTCCTCCAATCCTGATGCCATCTTCTTCATCACATAATCAAGTTTCTCAGATTATTTACTCAGCATACAGATTGAATAAGTTTGGTGAGATGCCTTTCCTGATTTTAAATCATTCAGTTGCCCTTTGCTTTCTTCATGTATGGGATCACAATACAGCTCTTCTGGTCTTCAGTCATTATTGGTTTATGCCTCAAGTCTGTTATTGAGATGGTCTCTAAATTTAAGTGGGATCTGTTCAAGGTCGTATTTTGGCTCTCATGGGCTTGTTTCAATTTTCTTCTACTTCAGCTTCAACTTGTTTTGACTGTTGAAATTAAACATTTTCACCATCTCTTCCCACAACGTAGTCTATTTGATTTATGTGCATTCCATTTGGTGAGGTCCATGTGTATTGTTGCCATCTGTTTCTTTTTTTTAAGTTTTTATTGTAAATTGAGTGATAATTTACATGGGAGAACATTAGTTTTACACACTCATTGTTTCATTGCAATGATTATAATCACCACCGTGCATCATCATTCAACAGTCTTTGCTTCTATTCCCTCTATTGTTGTTGTTTTTTTGGGGGGTGTACACCAAATCACTCAGGAATATATAATCATTTAAACAACCAAAAGGCACATCCTACAAGACTGCCACCTGACCACCAGCAAACAGTCTTTCTCTTTCCATGAGTCTAGAGTCCTCAGAAGCTCTATCTCTCCATGTCTTCATTTCTGCCTTCATCTCTGGTGTCGCTGCTTCTGTGGATACAATTTCACATTCTGCTCATGCTCTCTTCCCTTGATGGTCCTAGGTTCCTCTGTTCCTGGACTGTAAGACTAATTACTCCCAGCTTTATGTTACAAAATTTCTACCTTTACAGTTTTGACAATTGCAATTATTCATGATAACGACTACTCACTAGTGAATCAAGAATTTTATCCCCATCTCCTTTCACCAGACCTGTCTGGACAGGATTAAAACCATTCATTGGGGATTTTATCTTCCCCCCTGCACACTCTGAAACTTGTAAGTCAGTCACTTCATGTCTTTATAGTCCCCCTCCCCATTTTAGGTAGCAATGTCTATGTTGCCTGTCCCTTTTACCCATGCATATAGAGGGAATAGGATGAAAACTTCTTCCCTCTCAGTTGGTATTCTGAACTACTACATCCGTAGGTCAAGTTCATCATATTGTAGCAATTTACACTTGTTTCTTTTATCAAATTTTTTTATCTTCTTTTAATGGAGTTGTTATCTTAAAGCCATCAAAGCTAGATCAAATGGATACTATCCGCAAGGTTGGGTGTTCTTGTACATCTCCCCTCACCTCATATCAGCTGGACACTCCACTCTCAGCAATAGCCCTCCATGGTTATGTCCTTGTCCAGGGGTTCAGGAGACCCCAGGTCTCATTATACTTCATACCAACCAGTCCTTCCTCTTCTCTCTCTCATCTCCAGGTCGACAACTGTCTATGGAACATGGTCTGACTCAGCCCCTAACTTCCTTGTTGCCTTTCTCCCACTTTCACTCACCAGTAGACCAACTTTGTTGCCAGCAAGCTTACATGGCTGCTCATGTTATCCCTTTGAGTTTCAGTCTTGGAGGAGGGGTTGTCCTGAAGGAAATTGATTGTTTACCTTGATGACTCTCCAGCGAAAAACTTGCTTGTCTTTGTAGTAGCCATTCAGGCTGCTGTTTTTGTTTTTTATTTTTCCTGCTGGTCTTTCTTTCAAGAAGTATTTTCTGTTCCTCTAGCTGTTCCAGGCTGTTCTGCTGTCCTTTCAAGTGGGAATGCCCCACCTCGGAAGGTTCTGAATGGGTCTCAGGATTAATATTGTTGCCTTTTATGTTGTTAGAAAAATGAATTTGCAATGAAAAAGTCATTGGTCTTAAAAATTGTATCACATGATCTTTAGCGTGATTTCTATCACCAAAGTCATATTTTCCAACTACCTAACCTTCCTCTTTGCTTCTAACCTTAACATTCCAATCAGTAAAAATTATCAGTGTATATTGATTGCATGTTTAAAATTTTTCAAACTGTAGTAGTTGGTTGAATTATTCAATGCCATCATCAGTGACTTTAGTGGTTGATGCATAAATTTGAATAATAGTGGTATTAACTACTCTTTCTTGTAGACAGATATTACCTTATCACAGACTGAATTGTACTTCAAGGTAGATCTGCAAATGTTCCTTTGACAATGAATATGATGCCATTCATCTTTAATTTGCCATTCCTGGCATAGTAAACCATGTTGTTGTTGTTAAATGCCATCAAGTCAGTTCTGACTTATAGCAACCCTGTATTGGGTTTCCAAGGTGAGTTTGAACTGCTGACCTTATAGTTCAACCTGATTTTGAGGTTCAGTGCTTTATTCCACAGCTCCACACCAGGATGCCACATAGTAAATCACATGATTGTCTAATTTTAAATGGCCAATACCAGTCCATTTCAAATCACTAATGCCTAGGATACTTATCTATGAATTCCATTTCAATTTTGACAACTTTCAATTTTCCTAGATTCATAATTCATACATTCAACATTCCAATTGTTAATTACTGTTTGCAGCTGTTTTCCCTCATTTTGCTAGTATAAATATTTAGTTGTTGTTGTTAAGTGCCATCAAGTCAGTTCTAACTCATGCTGACCCTGTATAGGGTTTCCAAGGAGCAAATGGCAGATTTGAACCTCCGACCTTGCACTGAGTAGACCAGTGATTATTCTACGGCACCACAACAAGACTCTCATATTAATACTGCTGCTGTTGTTGTTAGTGTCATCAAGTCAGGTCCAACTCACAGAAGCCCTGAATAGGATTCCAATAAGTGGCTGGCAAGTTTGAACTGCCAATCTTGTGGTTCAAACCAATCCTGTAGTTCAGTGCTTATCCTATGATATCACATCAAGACTTCAGTATAAATATAGATGATAATATAAATACTCTTTTGTTTCCTCAAGGGAAGAATAAAATACAAATTTACTCTAGCCCTTCAAGTTCCATATATTATTAATATGGTAAAAAAAAAAAAAAAATACTAGATTTCTCCCACAGAAGTAAAAATAGTATCTAGCATTTATTGAGTACCTGCTAATTGTCAAATACTATCCTAATTACAAGAAAAGTGAGCAAATCTTTATTGGAAGAAGCACAGCCAGAGTGCTATTCAGACGCATGGATGGTGATACTTCTTATCACATACTTTAGATATGTCATCAGGAAGGGCCAGTCCCTAGAGAAGGACATCTTGCTTAGTAACGTAGAGCCAAAAAGAGGAAGACCCTCTATGAGATGCATTGACACAGTGGCTTCAACAGTGCAATTGTGACACAGGCCCAGGACCTGGTAGTACATATGCTCATTGCAAAAACTGGTGTGGGGATGACTTGACTTCACAAGTGGGAGCAGGAGAATCATTATCAGCATCTACCCAAGGCTGAACAGTATTATAAGGAAATGAGACATCCTTCTTCTCCTCTAAATTTCTTTCCCAATTCCAAACAAATCATCCTTCCCCCAAAACTCTATACTTCTCAAATAGATTCAATAATTCATTAAAATGGCCACACAGAACTCACAGACCATACTCAAGATTATTAGGCTTTATTAGGAAAGTTAACAGATTACAATTCAGGATCAGAAATGTTCAAAACATAATTCTTCTATCTGGACTGGCTTCTTCCCAGCTATAGATGCAGGCAGGCCTCTCAGCTCCTCTTTTTCTCTGGCCTGCTCAGACAATGTTACAGAACTCTTTTAGAGCTGATAAACACCCAAAAGGCATATACATTCCAGTATACTATGAGCCTTATCTCAGTGGTGTTCAGCACTACCTCTGTTAATCAGCAAACCTAGCTCCCCCAATTAAGTGCCTGAAGGCAGTCTACTCTGTCCAAAGGCACTCAGCTTTACTTGCTCCGTAGGCCATAAAGCCCATGCTCTGGCTTCTGGTTTTACTACTGCTACTAGCGTAGTGGTTACGAATTGGGCTGCAAACCTCAAGGTCAGCAGTTCGAAACTATCAGCTGCTCCGCAGGAGAAAGATGAGGCTTTCTGCTACCTTAAAGATTTACAGCCTCGGAAACCCTGTGCAGGGTTGCTATGGGTCAGAACTGACTCGACAGCACTTAACAACAACAACTCCTCTATCACTTATCTCGTGTCACTGATCTATGTCCATAGATCAAGGAGGTTCAATGTTCAGGGATCTTGAAGGACATGCTCCATCCCTGGCTCTTTGTTCTCAAGGGTAGCAAAACCCGCCCTCCTGCTTCAGGAGATGGCTCACTTTACATTCAGCTGGATGTCAAAATTGACTATCATCGCAATTCAAAGTTTTCACAATTACAATTAACGATGTTAACAATAACTCGCAGTTGAAGCATATAATCCTATCATTAACTTCCCCCACCTTCTTAACCCAGACCCATCAGAAAAAGAAGAACTACATCCCATCTACATGGTCATTTGGTGGGGTTTGGACTATGGCTGGAAAAGCTGTAATAAATAAATCACTGTACCAGTCTCTATCAGGTGTAACCTATTCAAGAGCTTCTAACAACAAAACAGTAACAATCCTAAATGCTTACAGATATGTCATCTCATTTAATATTCACTGCAATAAGCAGAGTATATTTTATAATTCTCATTATAAATAAGAAAAGTTGAATTTGGAAATAATTTCACAACATATTCAGGGTGACATATAGTAAAGGCTTGCACTGTGATGTGAACTCAGACTCCCAAACCTGAGATCCAATGCTCTTTTTATGAAATGAACCAATTATAGTGTAATTTCATCAAATTCTTTCTTTTTACCTTATAAGTAAAAATTTAGCAAAAGGCAAACACTCAACATTCTTGTTAATAAATAAATATTTTCATATGGCTTGCAGTTAGATGTTGTGGCTGTGGTTCTGACTTTTGCAGAGATAGTAACTAACCAACCACTCCTGGGAAATCCTATGTTGTTGGTTCCGACTCACAGTAACCTGTGTAGGGTTTCTGAGAAGTGGCTGGTAAATTTGAAGCACTGACCTTGCTGCTTAAACTGTTCTTGAGGTCGAGTGCTTATTCTATGATGTCATGCCAGGAAATTATATACAGTGTCACTATGAGTCGGGACCAACTAGACAGCACTCAACACCAACAGTAACAGTAAATGAAGCTGTGATGACTTTCTGACAACTCTACATTCTCAGAATTTACAAACCAGGTATTACATCAAGTTTCATTTTTTTTCTCCCCTTATCATAATGATTCAAGTGACTGTGATAAAATCCAAGGTCTCAAACGTTCATTGATTCTATTATTCACTTTATGAGCGCTTTTCTTTTGCTAGGAGTCCTGTTGTGGCACTGTACGATAAGCACAGGACTGCAAGGTCAGTTTAAACTGCAAGGTTGGTGGTTCAAACTCATCAGCTTTTCCTCAGAAACCCTATACAGGGTCACTATGAGTCCCAACCAACTAAGTGGCACTTAACAACAACAACAAGGAAGATACATGTGGCCTTAAATTCATTATTAATAGAGGAACTAAGATATGATGTTTGTTGTTGTTGTTAAGTACCATCAAGTCGGTTCCGACCCATAGTGACCCTGGACAGGGTTTCTGTGGCTGTAAATCTTTACGGGGAGTAGAAAGCCTCATCTTTCTCCCACAGAGCAGCTGGTAGTTTTGAACTGCTGACCTTGCGGTTCACAGCCCAATTCATAACCACTACGCTATCAGAGCTTCTTAAGATATGATGTTTATAGCCTCACAGATAAAAAAATAAATATTACCCATCTTTTGTCTTATCATTGTTGTGGCCATGTTTAGAAAGCACTTAAGAGGAATAGTGACATTTTGAGATGCATATGTAACTTAAGCCAAACACAGCTTGAATGTACTAATAACTCCCGCTGAAACCTCAATTTTTTTTCCATGAAAAACATGTGGACTCTTTTATGCCATGTAACTCATTGAATCTGCTCATCACCAATGCAGACATTATAAATACAAGAGCCCCCCAAAATTGTAAGCCTCCTTTCCCTAGAAATCATCTATAGACAAGATTGTTCTGTTTTTGGAGCAGCAGCCACTGCTTTCAAGGATTAGTTGAGTAATAGAATACAAATAAGTATATGGAAAGAACCTTAAAATCATCTAGATTAACTCAATCATTTTATGTGTGAAGATTCTAAGGTATTGGTAGACTCAGTAAATTGTCTATGCCAAGATTTGAATTCACATTTTCTAAGTCACAGATCACTGCTACTTCTGCTGCACTCATCTAACTTAGAGCTGTGCTGGAGACGTCTTTTCAGTGTCAGGTATGTTGGTACAGTTAAATAATGTCAAAGTTTCTGAGATGGGTAAAGTCAGAGGACAATGTGGGGTCAATGAAAGGACACCAAACTTCAGAAATAAAAGATAATAAGTAGTGGGTAGTTGCTTGTGTAAAACTGAGTTTTCTTTTTAAACAATTTATTTAAGATGTGTATTTATAGCACAGTTTTGAGAAAGAAAAGAGAAGAAAAGATTTTGTCTATTAACAAGATGAATGAAGCTTTGTCATGGAATTTAGGCAAGGTGGTAGTTGTGTGAGCTAAATTTGTTCCAACTCGTAGCGATGCTGTGTAGGGTTTTTGAAGCTATAAATCTTTACACGAGTGGAAAGCCTCATCATTCTCCCATGGAGTAGTTGGTGGATTCTGACTGCTGACTTTGTGGTTAACAGCCTAACTCATAACCCACTACACCACCAGGCTGCCTGTATTTTAGGTATATGCCATTTCAATTAACATTCAAAGCAGATCTCACTCAGTAAGGCAGTTCCCTCAATCAGTCTACTACTAACTGTTAAAATGTGTTAATGTTACATAACTTCTAGATTCACCATTGCCATCTCCTATGTAAACCTGTCTCATATGTGTTGTACATAAATTTTAGATACAAAAAGACAACTCTATTTCAAACTCCTTTGGTGAAACTCTACAAAATCCAGCAGTTAAAGAATATCCAGTTTCATATAATACGTTATCTAACAGAAACTTTCTACTTAAAATTTACATGAGAATGCATAAATTCTCTAAGCTCATCATGTTTGCCAGTCTTGTAAAAATGTATGATGTTGGAGATTCAGAACAAGGGTCATGCAGAATGCCTGCCTGACTATGAAATGAAGAACAGTGATGGGGGGCTATTCCGTATTATGCTGGACAATCTCCCATTAAAAAAAAACATTGAAACAGGTGGTGTTCCTCTGCAACTATCTCCTCTCCCCTCAAGTACCATTCCCTTTTCCTAGTCATCAAAAGTCAATACATCCTGCATTTCTTTTCACAATTGTATGCCCATTAAAAATCAGTCTTAATTTTCGAGCACATCCCCCTCCAGTCTAATACTATCACCATGATGTTCTCTTCCCCTTCAAAACCTGTCAGCAGGTAGCTATGAAATTTATAAATGTTTCACAAACTAAATAACTATTCTAATAATTTACTTTGCACTCTTTTTATGAAAATCTGCACTTTACTTATAAGGCAAATTGCTAAGCCATAAGAATTAAACTTGAATTCCATCATTAGAAACATTTGGAAAGACCACTGGGGGAAATATATGACCACTGTATGTAATTAGCAGTCATTGTGTGCTGTGGTATCATAAGCAGTGGACTGCTAACTACAAGGTCAGAAGTTTGCATCCACCAGCTGTTTGTGGAAATCCTATACAGGGTGGCTGTGAGTCGGAACTGACTTGATGGCACTTAAGAACAACAATGTAATTAGGGATGCAATAGGAAACTATTTTCTGAAGGGTGTCAGAAAAATCTCACTTTAATTTTATTCACTGTATTTTTTCCCTAGTTTTCTTCACACCTGGAAATGTCAGAGTCTCTCCAGAAATCAAGGTGAATGGCTTGGAGCAATCAGTCCATTGTGACTGAATTCATACTAAAGGGTTTGTCCAGCTCTTGGGAACTCCAGGTCTTCTATTTCCTCTTTTTCTCCACAGTCTACGTAGCCACTGTGCTGGGGAACCTCCTTATTGTGCTCACTGTACTGTCAGACCCACGCCTGCACTCCCCCATGTACTTTCTGCTGGGTAACCTGTCCTTCATTGATATGTCTCTGGCTTCCTTTGCCACCCCCAAAATGATTGCCGACTTCCTCAGTGAGTACAAAGCCATTTCTTTTGAAGGCTGTATTACCCAGATATTTTTCCTGCATCTCTTAGGGGGTACTGAGATTGTCTTGCTGATCTCCATGTCCTTTGATAGATATGTGGCTATATGTAAGCCTCTGCGTTATTTAACCATCATGAGTCGGAGAATGTGTGTTGGGCTTGTGATACTTTCTTGGATTGTTGGTATCTTCCATGCCATGAGTCAGTTGGCATTTACCGTGAATCTACCTTTCTGTGGACCCAATGAAGTGGACAGCTTCTTCTGTGACCTCCCATTGGTCATTAAACTTGCCTGTGTCGACACTTACATTCTGGGGGTGTTCATGATCTCAACCAGCGGCATGATTGCCCTGGTGTGCTTTATCCTCTTGGTGATCTCCTATACCATCATCCTAGTCACCGTCCGACAGCGCTCTTCTGGAGGTTCCTCCAAAGCCCTCTCTACTTGCAGTGCACACTTCACTGTTGTGACCCTTTTCTTCGGCCCTTGCATTTTCATCTATGTGTGGCCTTTCACAAATTTCCCAATAGACAAAGTGCTTTCGGTATTTTATACCATTTTCACCCCCCTCTTGAATCCAGTGATCTATACTCTTAGAAATAAAGATGTCAAGGATTCCATGAAGAAATTGAGTAGCCGTATCTTTAAATCTAGCAAGACTGGTCAGAACCCTTAATTTCCTTCACACAAAGATGAAATACTTGCTCATCTTTATCCACCTCATTCAGTTGGTCTGCATGATTTCCTATTTTAAGAAATTAATATTAATCATGGCAGAACAATTTCTGTAATCAGAAGTCACTAAGTTCTAGTCATATTTAATTAATCTTCACTTCACATTTACTAAAGGGCATTACCAAACCCATACTCAATATTTTAGCCCCACTTTAGAATATTCAACTTTTGTCAAATATAAGCATTTATTTGGATATTCCTCCCTTTGAAACTTTCAAGTGTTTTTGTTTTATTGTTTATGTATAACTGATTAGGGTTTCCAAGGAGTGGCTGGTGAGTTTAAACCATTAACCTTGTGGTTCAAACAGACTTCGTGTTGTTGTTGTTTAGTTAGTTCTGACTCAATATGACCTTGCATAAAATTTATGAGGAGCAGATGGTAGATTTGAACTGCCAACCTTGAGGTTAACAGTCCAGTGCTAATCATACAGAGCAAGGTCAGCATTCAATCCCACCAGATGCTGCTTGGAAACCCTATACAGGGTCTTTATGAGTCAAAACCTGCTCAATGACACTTAGCAACAACAACATATGTATTTTTATATATGTTGCTGTTATTTTTAAGTACCATAAAGTTGGTGCTGACTAATAAGAACTCAATATAGGGTTTCCACAGAATTACTGGTGGGTTTCTAGTTAAAAGTCACAAGAAAATAAAGGTATCTTGGTAAGTAAAAATATGCAATATTTAGTATTTTTATAATGTCTTTAGTAAAAACAAAAATGTATATTAAGTATTTTCAGTCTCTGAGTGTCCTAGAGTATTTTACACAGTTTTAAAACAGTTTTGTAAATTCTAGGAAAAATTTAATGCTCTTGTAAATATATCAAAGATGCAAAGGATCCTGGCGTCATGTTAAAAAAACATCCCACCCACACTCTCTTTTGACAGAAGAGAAAACTAATTCCCAGGAGTATAGTAGCTTTTTAAAGTTCATGTTAGTTAGAGGCAGAGTCTATACCATTCCTCCACAATATGGATAGCTGTTCATTTTCTACGCAGTACCTTGTTGTTTTGGTGCCATGATACTTACTGGATCATTTTTTGTAGTCTAAAGCAAATACAAAGTTTCTAAATGATCTGAGTCATTTTCTCTAGGTTAAACAGTGTTTTAATTAAGGAATCCATAGAATAGTTTGTTCTTCAGTGTAGTTGATAGAGTTAATAACTGTAATTTTTGAAAATCAGAAATCTTTTAGTCAAATATTTTATTTTATGAAAGATGAAATTGTGAACCAGATAATAAAGTGCTTTATCAAGTTCAGGAAGCTGTTTGATAACAATGTAACCTGGAAAGTGCCCTCTTCTCTCTCTCTCTTCTTTCTCCTTCACTTCCCACTCACCCTGCTTCCAGGTTATCCTCAAGTTATTATTTTAACTATTGTCATTCTGAGAGCTACACACAGAAGAAAAGTTTAATGCATATACTGAAATACTGGATTTTTATCCACTAATAATTAGTTGTTGTTGTTGTTGTTAAGTGCCTTTGAGTCGGTTCCGACCCATAGCGACCCTGTACAGGGTTTCCGAGGGTGTAAATCTTTACGGGAGTAGAAAGCCTCATCTTTCTCCCGCGGAGCGGCTGGTAGTTTCGAACCACTGACCTTAAGGTTCGCAGCCCGATTTGTAACCACTACGCTACCAGAGCTCCCAGCCGCTCCGCGGGGGAAAGATGAGGCTTTCTACTCCCGTAAGGATTTACACCCTCGGAAACCCTGTACAGGGTCGCTATGGGTCGGAACCAACTCGAAGGCACTTAACAACAACAATAATTAGTTATTTGTCTGCACTGATCAAGAGTGTACAATGTATATATTCATTATACACTAGCAATAATAATAATAATGTTACATAAATTAATAATTGATACATAGATTGATGGTGGTGGTTGTGTGCCATGGAGTTGGTTCTGACTCTTAGTGACTCTGCATAGGGTTTCCAAGGCTATGAATCTTTACCAGAGCAGAAAGCCTCATCTTTCTCCTGTGGAACAGGTATTTGAACTGCTGACCTTGAGGTTAGTAGCCCAACTTGTAACCACTATGCTACCAGAGCTCCTTTATACACAAATTGTTTTTGTTGTTGTTAAGTGCTGTCGAGTTGGTTCCCACCCATAATGACCCTCTAGAGGGTTTCCAAAGAGCGACTGGTGAGCTTGAACCACCAACGTTGCAGTTCAAACTGACTTTGCAGTCTAGCACATTAACTCACAGCACCACACCAAGACTCCTGATACATAGATTGTTGTGGTTGTTGTTGTTAAGTGCCACCAAGTCGATTCCAACCCATTGCGACCCTGTATAGGGTTTCCAAGGAGCAGCTGGTGAGCTTGAACCACCAACCTTGCAGTTCAAACGAGTTTGCAGTCTGACGCATTAGCCCACAGCGCCACACCAGAACAAAAGGTTAAATAGAAAGATAACTCAATCAGTAAGTAAATCATGTGAGGATTGATGTATATGTTGGTGGGTGAAAAAATGGACATGGCAATAGAGGCAGATAACTAAGTGAATATGCAGTTAAGAATATTGAATAGTCTTTATGTCTGTATATGTAAACTTTGTTGTTGTTAACTGATGTCAAGTCAGTTATGACTCATAGAGACCCTGTATAGAGTTTCGGAGAAGCGGCTGGTGAGTTTGAACTGCCAGCCTTGGCGGTAAAACAGAGCTTGAGGTCAAGTATTTATCCTATTGTGCCACATCTGAACTTTATTAACTATAAATTATAACTTTGTTTCTTGTTTAAAATTATTTGAAAAGTTATTGAAGTTGATAGAGTTGAAAACGTATGATCTTAAATATATTTCTCTTAATGAAATACAACCAGTTCAATTTTCAAATATGTTCATTGGTCACTGTAGAGATTAATACTGAATTAATGTTAGTGAACAAATAATAAAAAGTTCTTTGGTTATTTACATGACTCTGAATATTATAAAACTGTTCTCCTACCTTCTCAACCCTGTTAAAAAGACCTAGTCGTTCAGTTTGATTGTAAATACCTTATTTTGATCAATAACATATGGTTGGCTGATGAGGGTCAGGAATATGGTACATATATAATTTTTTTGTATTTCAGGTTATTAATTGTATTCTGCATTTTAACCGCCTCATATACATACTGCTAGAAATGTAGCTAAATAAATGTCATGAGTTCCATCGAACTTACACATGTTTTGAACTATGTGCATGCCAGTTCCAGGCTTCAGGAATGCAGGGTAGAACATTGAACCTCAAATAAAAAGTTTAGATAACTTGGGATAAGGATAAGCCAAACAAAATTTGAAAAAAATAAATGTTGCTTCTATTGTTAGGTGCCATCAAGTTAGTAACAACTCATAGCGACCTTATGCATAGCAGAACTAAACACTGCCCAATCCTGGGCCAACGTTACTACTATTGCACTGCTTAAATCCATCGGAGCTGCTACGTGGCCAATCCATCTCGTTGGGGGGGTCTTCCTCTTTTTCTTGGACCCTTCTCCTTACCAAAAATGATATCCTTCTCCAGTGACTGGTCCCTCCTAACAATATGTCCAAAATATCAGAGATGAAGTTTGGCCATCTTGGCCTCCAAGAAGCACTCTGGCTGTACTTCTTCCAAAACAGATCTATTGGTTCTTTTGGAAGCCCATGGCACTTTCAGTATTCTCCTCCAACATCGCAACTCAAAAGCATCAATTCTTCTACGGTCTTCCTTATTCA
>NW_006408962.1:132046-138592 GCF_000296735.1 Chrysochloris asiatica
TACATTGAGATGTAATCCATACTGAAGGCTGTGCTCTTTGATCTTCATCAGTAAATGTTTTAAGTCCTCTTCACTTTCAGCAAGCAAGGTTGTACACATCTGCATATCACAGGTTGTTAATGAGTCTTCCTCCAATACTGATGCCACATTTTTCTTTATAGAACCCAGCTTCTTGGATTTATAGAACCCTATTTGAAGCCCTGATGATGCAGTGGGTTGAATGTTGGGCTGCTAACTGCAAAGTCAATGCTCAAACCCATGGGCTTCTCCAAGATGAGACTGCTTCTGTAAAGATTTACAGTACTGGAAACCCTATGGGGAAGTTCTCCTATATGCTTTAAGGACACAATAAGTGAGAATTAACTTGATGAATTGGGGTTTTCCATTCCTAACTCATATTCTCTATTGACAATCTTTGATCTAAACCCACTGTTTAGTGTTTTATTACAATTGTCATAAAAAAGCAGCCTAACATTATATTCCAACATTTCAGTGTGTCAGAAATTGCAAATCATCTCAGGAAATCCTAAACTTAATTCAATGATGCTATTTCTTTATCTCCAAGAGCCATTGGATTAATTAAAACTGTCTGCAAAGTAATTCTAAAAAGTCATTTAATTTCCTTTCATATCTTTCTTCTTTAATTAATTAGATTTTATCTTTTTCATTTACCTTCACTGAGCTTAAAAGTAAATGAGGATTTAAAGATTTGTCAAATATATACTATGATTCAAAATAATCCCATGTACAAACACTTCCCACTTAGGTGATTTGTCGCAAACTGAATGAGCTTCAGGAACTGAGCTGTTACCACCAAGGCAAACTCCTGGCATCAAAGTCTCTTTAGTCATATTGTTGTTGTTGTTGTTGCTAAGTGCCATTGAGTCGTATTACCAGCAGCAAATTCTTGGTCTTTATCAAATAACTATCTTTTTCTCATAAGAAAATTATGTGATGATATAGCTGGAAATTTGCAAAACATTAGTATAGGAAACTGACAAAGAAATAATTTGTTTGACATGTCAGTTTTTATGATCAGTAATTACTTTGCTCCTCTCTATTTCTTAAACACACATTTTTAAATCATGTAGTAATTTTTATTGCAAAATATTGCAATGCCATGGGGTGAGTTCAAGCCTAGGCTTGAAGGTGTCTAAGAGCATAATGTCACGGATATCACATTTCCAACATTTCAGTGTGTTCGTATTTACAGCAATTCATCTCAGGACACCCTAAGCCTAATTCAGGGATTACCTGAATCTTTATCTCCAAGTGTATGCCTGATGTTTTTTATGATTTTGAATTTTGTTCCATTTTTCTCCCACTTTATCCAGTACTTATACAGGGTCGCTATGGGTTGGAATCGAACCGACAGCACTTAACAACAACAACAACCCTTCGAAGCAGTTGGTAGTGGCCTCCAGGCACCATCTAGTACTGGTTTCAGGGCAGTGGAGGCTGAGGTTCACATGGTCCACTCGTCCTTTGACTAATTGTTCCCATGTGTCTTTTATTTTCTTCCTTATTCTTTGCTCCAGATTGGGAAAATCAATAGTTACTCCTTAGAGGGCTGCTCACAAACTTCTAAGACCCCAGTTCTACTCCCCAAAATAGGATGCAGAACATTTTCCTTGTGGACTCTGATGTCTCAATTGACTTTGATATCCCCAACACTATGTTCCTAAGCTTTCAGGTCTAGCAACTCATTCCCTCAAGGTATCTGGGCTATGGCTAAGAAGTTTTCATGATTTTTCATTGAACACCTGCTCAACTTGAGATCAATAAAGCTTAGGAAAAAAGAGGACAGATGATGGGAAGCACAGGGTAAAAGTGAGGTGTGCAATGCTACGTTGTGAGTATTACAATTAACGCACAAAATGAAATGGATGTAAATGGATAAATGGAAACCAGATTTACTCTGTAAACCTTCACCAAATACACAATAAAAGTTTTTGGGTATTTTTTGTAAAGGTATAAAAAAATTCCAATGATTTTATAAATAAGATACATATGGTTTTACTACATTACCCTTCCAAGTTTAAACTCCTACTTCTTCAGTAGGGGTTTGTTTAATTCTTATATTGGTCTTTCTTTAATTTTTCTTCAGACCTAATGTTTTCTTCATCATTAATATCATACATTGTTTTGTATTGCTATTTAACTATATTTAATTCCCATAGCTTAGTCTGGTAGTGTAGTGGATACGAATCGGGCTGTAAAACTTAAGGCAGTAGTTCGAAACTACCAGCCACTCGGTGGGAAAACGATGAGGCTTTCTGCTCCCATAAAGATTTACAGCCTCAGAAACCCTGTACAGGGTTGCTACGGGTCGGAACCGACTTGATGACACATAACAACAACAATAATAGCCTAGTCTTGGTGTGACACTGCAGGTTAATGCGCTGAACTGTAAGGCCTATTTGAGCCTCAAGGTCAGTGGCTCAAGGTCATCAGCTGCTCTTCAGAAACTCTATGCAGGATCGCTATGACTTGGAACCGACTTGATGGCACTGAACAACAACAATATAGTTTAGTCATGTTAGAAGGAGTCCAGGTGGCTTAGGGGGTTATATGTTGGGCTGCTCATCTCATGGTCAATAGTTCGAATCTAACAGCTGCTACATGGGAGAGAGATGAGGTTCTCTGTTCATGTTAAGATTTACAGCCTCAGAGACCCATGAGTCAGAACACACTGAACAGAACACAGCAACCGCACCAGGCAATTTAGAGCAAACAATTTATTCTTGTCTCTTGTTTTCAATTTGTTTGTTAATTTGCTTGTTTTTATTTTTCTAGTCTCAGAACTTGACTCAAGGCACAGTTAGAAGGGATAACCTGGTGTACATTTAAAAGTATTATTTAAAAAATTTTTTTTGGTATTATTTTCTTTGATATTTCACAGTTCTCTGAATATAAACTATCATGTAAATCATAGAAACACTGAGGTGCAGAGAATTTCAGAGATAATAATATGACACTGTCACATTCCACTTTTAACTCTTTCTGGAACCTTGTGCATATCTGATTTAACTAGATCCTCTCTGGGGTCCTTTTAAGCTCTAATATTCCAATACCCAGGTTTTCTGATTCTCAGTTCATG
Source organism: Chrysochloris asiatica (assembly GCF_000296735.1). Taxonomy (NCBI): domain Eukaryota; kingdom Metazoa; phylum Chordata; class Mammalia; order Afrosoricida; family Chrysochloridae; genus Chrysochloris; species Chrysochloris asiatica. The sequence goes on from NW_006408962.1 coordinate 135,147, forward strand.
TTGTCCTCTGGCAGTTCAAGTATAAAACTTCTAAAAGTTAAATTCCTGGGAAGGGAATGATAAGATAAGGGATAATTCACTGGGAGTATATAAAACACCCACGTAGGAAAAAGGTGGTAAAGAGCTAACGGAGAAGGAAGCTGCTGTGATATCCACTAATATCTAAAAAAAATTAAAAACAAAAAAATAAGATGGAAGCATATTTTGTACATGTGGTCCTCAGAAGCCAAGACACCAGAGCTTTTCCTGAAATGGTTTTACAGAAAAGGTGGTGGTAGTGATATACTGTGGAGTCAATTCTGACTCATAAAGACCCTGTACAGGGTTTCTGAGGCTGTAATCTTTATGGGAGCAGAAAGCCTTATCTTTCTCCCGTAGAGTAGCTTGTAGTTTTGAACTGCTGACTCTGAGGTTCCAACTTGTAACCACTACACTACCAGAGCTCCTTTTACAGAAAAGGAGGGATGCAGAAACTTTCTCAAGCTTTCATTGTATTCTGTTCTGATAATAGACCATGACTCCTTGTTTTTGCATAGAAGAGAGCCAAAATATCAAGAGATATATTGCATATATTATCCTAGCAGTGAGAACTATGGTAGAGTAGGAGACCCCATAGTCCTGTGAGTTCAGAGTCCATAGAAAAAGAAATCTCAGTTTTAGATCCTTAAATGATTCTGGAAATCAAGAAGGACAATCATATGTCTATTCAGTGGTGCTGAGCTTTGGGAGGAAATGCCTGCGAAACCTTTGAGGAGGTGGCTACAGCAAAATTCTCCAGGGTGTAAATCAAACTATATTACCATTTAATACTTAATATGCATTGTATTCCATTATAATTGTTTATTATGCATTAATTAAATTATTACAACAATCTTAAGTATACATAATAATGTTATCATTACGCACCATAGAGTTGATTTTTGACTCAGTGACACCACATGACAGAGCAGAACGCCGCACAGGGTTTTGTTAGCTACAGTCTTAGGGAACACACTGTTACTTGGCAGTCTCAAACCACCAACACTTCACCATTGCACCACCATTTTAGAATTTCAGCAATTTAGACATGTATTATGTAATTTGACTAAGATTACACCACGAATAAACTGTGAAGTCAAGCGCTCAATCCAGTAATTTTCTCCCTTCCTTTTATGTACATTTTTTTAAAATTAAAGTTTTTATTGTGGATTGAGTAAAAGTTTACAGGGCAGATCATCAGTTTTACATTCAACAAATCATACACCTTGTTTCATTACAATGATTATAATCCCCTCCAGGTACCATCAGTTAACAGTATTTCTCTCTATTTACTTTAGCTTTATTTCTTTTTTTAACATTCAGGCATATATAATAATTTACACCACCAAAGGACACATTCTGCAAGTCTGCCTCCTGGCCGCCAGCTCTTAGTTACTCACTTCCCATGAATCTAGAGCACTTATCTGCTCCCTCATTCCATGTCCCCATCTCTGCTTCCATATCTGGTGTTCTGGCTTGTCTGGATAAGGTCTCTCATTCCTCTTGTGCTCTTCTCCTTTGATGATCCAAGGTTCCTTTGTTTCTAGACTGGAGGATTAACCACTCCCCTGTTTTTGTTACAAAACTTCTACCTTTACAATTATGAGAGCCTCAATTAGTCATGATAACAATTACTCACTTTTGAATCATAAGAATCTTATCCCCATCTCTTTTAACCAGACCTATCTAGACTAGATGAAAACTATTCAGTGGGGACTCTTTCTTTCCCCATACACTATTAAACTAAGCTCCCCCTTAAAACCTTGTAAACCAGTCACTTCATGCCTTTATTGCCCCCTCATTTTAGATAGCCAGTGTCTAAATTGCCCATCCCTATCTATACTGTGTACAGATGGGATAGGATTGATACTTGATGTGAAGACTCCTTACCTCTCTGTTGGTATTTAGAGTTACTACCTCCATGAGTATAGGTCAGGTTCATCAAATTGTAGCAATTTACACTTATTTCCCTTATCAAAATTTGTTTTGTTTTGTTTTTATCTTCCTCTAGTCGAGTTTTGATTATCAAGCCATCAAGGCTAGGTCAAATGGGTATTATCTGCAACTTTGGGTGTTCTTGTATGACCCCTCTCATTTCATATCAGCTGAATGCTTCATTCTCAGCTCTAGACCTCTGTGGCTACGTCCTTGTCCATAGCCTCAGGTGTCCCCAGGACTCATCATATTTTGGAACAACCAGCTCTTCTTCTCTCTCATCTACAGGTCCACAGGCGTCTGTGGAATATGATTGAACTCAGCCCATTTCTTCATTTGTTGCCTTCCCTCCTCTTCCACTCACCAGTAGACCAACATGGGCACCAGAAAGCTTACATGCCTGCTCATGTGTTCCCTTTGACTTTCAGGCTTAGAGGGGGGTTTGTCCTGAAGTGACTTGATTGCTTGCCTTGTTGGCTTCCCAATGAACAACTTGCTTATTCTTGTAGTAGCCAGTCATATTGCAATTTTTGTTTTGGGTTTTTCCTGATGATCTTTCTTTGAAGATATATCTTCTGTTGCTCTAGCAGTTTCAGGCTGGTCTGCTTGTCCTTTTTAGTGGGAATGTCCCACCTCAGAAGGTTCTGGGTGGGGCTCAGGATTCCACCTAAGGTCCTACATATTGCAAAGGCTCTACAGGAGGCCTGTTTCACTGGGCAAGTTCTAGAACCCCTTTTAGGTATTCCAATCAGTTATAGGCTGAAGACAGGCTTCCAAGCTTTCTGTAATCATGTTCCCAATGTTCCTTTCTATCCAACTCAAGTATCAATTTTACAATAGTAGGAAAGCAAAACTAATATACATAAGACAGCCAAACATCATAATATTATTTCCCCTCTTCAAACTATGCCTTGATCTCTGTATCACAGAGCCCTGTGGTTCCAAGGTTGAGCATGCATTCATTACTATTTACCTCCATCCCATTTAACCCATGCAAAGCTGTCTCAGTGTTTCCCTATCTACCTTGTTCTTCCATTCCCTCCCACTTCTTGTGTACTACTCTCCCCAACACCCTAGCTATGATATGTCTGCCCCTACCCTGTGCTCTACGGTCACCTTCCTTCACCTCCCCCAAACCCTCCCACTCCAAACCCACCGGTAACCAACAAAGATTTTTTCCCCCCCTTTTAGTATAGGTATCTTTTCTTAAGCTTTTACAATAATGGTCTTATGCAATATTTGTCCTTTTGTGACTGACTAATTTCACTCAACATAATGTCCTCAAGGTTCATCTATGTTATGCAGTGGCTTGCAGCTTCCTTGTTATTCTTCAAGGTAGCATAATATTCCATTCTGTGTGTGTACCAAATTTGTTTATCCATTCTTCCATTGATGGACACTTGCTCTCTCCATCTTTTTGCTATTGTGAATAGTGCTGCTATGAGCATTGGGGTGCATATATCTACTTGTGTCATGGCTTATATTTCTTGTGG
>NW_006408962.1:145962-152299 GCF_000296735.1 Chrysochloris asiatica
TCTAGCTTCCATCTTTCCTATTCTGCTCCTTTCCCCTCTCAGTGTATTGATCATTTCTAATATTTTATTATTAATCATCTGGACCTCTTTTTGCAGGTTTTGAATTGTTTCCAATGCTGTAGAAATCTCGTTTGATTGCTCTTATAGTACTTTCCTGACTTCTTCCTTTTTTACCTCCATCCCTTTTCGGGGCATTTGAATTTGTTTCCATATTATTCTTCTGAATTCTTTCCCAGGCATATCCAAAACCTGCTTTTCCTCTTCTTTGGAGCCTTTGTCTGTCTCCAGTGCATTTGTCTCAGTTACTCTTTTCTTTCTTTCTTTTTTTTTTTTTTTTTTGACATGTTGTGATATCATTTGTTGAGTTTGAGACATTTGTTTGTCGTTTCCACTATTTATGTGAGATTTTTAATGCTTAATTGGATTTTTTTGTTGTTATTAAGCTTACTGGGTGTGTCCTGGTGGATATGATCTGGAGATAGTCTTCCCTTTTCGCATGTAATATTTAGCGACTGTTATTAGCTCTTGTCTTAATGGTGGAATATTATGGGGTATGCTTGTAGCTTGGCTATATTGCTGTCTCTCCTCGTGTAACGTAGGGAGAAAAAGCTGCCACCTCCAGGAAAAATGTGTGGTCAAAAGGCCCCGTAGTAGAAGCAATATAAAAGCAGAGAAAAGAACCTCTACTTTGAAACAAAAATAAAATTGTGTGTGTGTACCATAGAAGCCTCCAGTAGTGGGTTGGGGTGTCCACTCACTCAAGCCCCTCCCATTGTCACTACCATAGAAGTGCGCAGATAGATATTGAGAAGTTAGTGGGAGAAAGATTGTTTACTAGTTTTGTCTCTGAAGGTCAGTTAAGTATCTGTGTAATTCTTGAAATAGTTGTGTCTTTTTATGTTGGGGTTTTACAGATTGTTCCTATGGTTTGTCTGTCAGACTAAACTTGCTTTTTTTCTTTCTGGGTAGGCAGGGGTTAATTGTCCTACACAAGTTAACTTTAGGGCTGGGACCCACAGGCAGAAGTCAAAAACAACAGCCAAAGGATTTGTCATTGAACCAATGGGACTCTTTCACTCTGTGCTTTGGGAAAAACTGTGGTCTCAACACTGGTCTTTTTTTGGGGGGTGTGCCCCCAGTGGGTGTGTACCCACCTGCCTGAAGGTGGTGGGGCTGGGCAAAGAAGGCAGGACAGAGAAGAGGGGGAAAAATGTGTAGAATGCCTCCACACCTCCTTTTGCAAATGTTGCTTCGCTGCTTTTAGCACAGGTTCCCTGTGCCACTCTCTCTGTAGTCCCGCCCTCTGACTTACGCCAGGGAAGGATGGCCATAGAGGGAGTCCCTGCTGATTTCTAAAATGTAATGTTTTCCTTTATGCCGTGATTTTAACACTTGTGGTTGTGGGAAACTGATGCCAAGACCCTTATATTAGATCCAGAGCTCTGGTGCAATGTCTCTGGGTTTTGAGTCCCTTCCCCATGGAGCCTGTCCTACCTGACTCTGCTCTGCTGCTGCCAACCTGGAACTCATTCTGTGTCTTTTTAAATTAACTAAAACAGATTCAAATACATAGTCATAATTTGCCTCTATTAGTATTCTAATGAAGTATTTGTTTTACATTTCTAAACCCACCTTTTTAAAAATTATTTTTTATGTAATGAATCTTCTGGTAGGTCTGCCCATATCAGTTCAGAGAATTTCTGCAGTTCTTTACAACTGCATCTTTCTCCTCAATATAGTTTTATCATAATTTATTGAGCTCACCTGTCATTGATGGAAAGTAGAATTCGCTTCAGTTTATTCTATGAAACCAGTTCTCTAGGAAATAATAATAAATGCATATCACTTATCAATCATTCTTTACTGCAATATTAAAAGTATATTTTTAATTGTGATATAGTAATATATAATAATAGGGTCACTATGGGTCAGAATGGACTCAATGTCACTTAACAACAACAACAAATATATAATAATATGCCAACTTTATGGCACATTGAATAAGACCTATTGTGGTTAGGTGCCCTCGAGTCCATTCTGATTCATAGAGACCTTGTCTGTGTTTCTGAGGAGCAGCTGGTGATCTTGAACCTCTGACGACCTTGCAGTCCAGTTCATTAACCTGCAGCACTACCCCAGGACTCTGCATAAGATCTAGTGACAGTCTAATGACTAAAGTAATTTTGAATAATAATGACCATTAACAACATTTTAAGATATCTGCAATAACTTATTACAATATGAATATCTGTGCTAATAAAAATCACAGGTCCTATTATGATTTGTTGCTGGCATCCATAATTGAAATCAAGGCTACATTTCCATTGTTGCCAATAAGTGCTGTCAGGTCAGTTCCAACTCATTGTAACCCTGTATAGCATTTCAAGGAGCTGCCAATGTGTTTGAACCATGAACCTTGCTGTTCAAGCCATCCTTATGGTCCAGTGTTTTATCCTATAGTGCCATTCCATATTTCCATTAGAGGTTATTGAGAATAAATACAACATACAAATAATTTTTATCAAACTCACAGACCTACTGAATTCTACTCACAAACATTTTGAGAAGTTGTAGTCTCTAGATTAACAACCCATATTCTACTCCTTCACACGCTTATATTTATGCTTTAAGAAGATATTTCTTGCTGTTATATGGAAAAATGATTGCAGGAGAAAATGTCATTGTTTTGCTTTTTTCCATCAAATTGATTTACAATGACTGCATGTGAAGAGAGTAGAAACTTACTCCATAAGGTTTTCAAGGCTGAGACCTTTTGATATCAGGTCACCAAACCTATGTTAGGAGGTACCTCTGGGTGTTAGTCAATCACATAACCAATTGTACCACCAAGCTACCTACTATAGCAGTGAAGCTACTCGCTGGTAGTGCACTTCCTAAAATGTCCATACCCAACGTGTTTCGTAACTGTTTTTAACAGCTGAAACTGGGATAACATTGGTAAAATACAAAGTGTTCCAAAATCTTCATTTTTGGATTTGTGACAGTCAAAGTTGGGGTAACAATTGATAAAATTCAAAATCTGTAAAGGAGAGAGAAATTTTTATGTAGGATTCCAGGAGTTACAAGTCAATCTAATTTTTATCTCAGACTTTCTGCACAAGTAAACTGCATACACAAATATTTTCCAGAGATCGTTATGACCCATTTCTGGTGTTAGCATAACCTGACTATCTGTTGTTTCTCAAAAATTTTCAGTTACTTCTCTTATTTCACTGGAAGGAACATTGGGAAAATGTTTTTTAAATATTGTGCATTTTTCTATATAATACTGGAAATCAAAATCAATAGATATTTTGGTAATAGTCAGGTAGATTCTGTAGTGAAGTGTATCAGGGCAGGGAGTTAATGGGAAAAAAAGAATCAAAATTTTGTTGGTAGTTAAGAATCTATACTGCTACTTTAAATGAAGAATAAACCTTCATTTATTCTTCTCCCCAATGTCTTTTGTTTTCCTCTTCTTTTTTTTTTTTTTTTGATAAAAGGACACTGTAATGAACCACCTACAAGGCAACCTACAGAAGAATTGAGGGAAGAGTCATGCGCAGTTGTGAGAGTCATGTTCAGACACTGGGATGACTAGCATGGTGAATTGATTATGTAAAAACTGTTGAATGAGTGTAAATTTTACTGTGTGTATTCTCAACAACAGCAACAAAAGAATTAAAAAAAAAAAAAATTAAATGCCTGCACTGACATATTGCATCCATACAGAAATCTTAACGAGGCTCAGTGAATGTGAGCTCAGATGGCAGTTAGGGGCTTTGCCAATTCCCCTGGAATGGAGTGTAAAAGCAAAAGTGTTCCGGCAGATGTTGTCTTCTTTTCATCCAACTTCAGGGGTTTCTTTACTTGATGAATTGTATAACTGGATGCTGTACTTTTGTGGCACTAATTTTAACAGTCTCTTGTGCAGTACTTGTTACCATATTCCAAATAAACACTTCCCTTATATTTTCATAATTCTGGACAAAATCTCTCTGATCACAGTTAACACTTGTTTATTATTTATATATAATCTGAATAAATAGCAATTATCACCATTCAAAGAAGCCTCCTTGAAGGCACAGTGGCTAAGAGTTTAACTACTAACCTAAGGGTTTCTGTTCATACCAGGACTTCCTACAAGTTTGAAGTAATCATGACCAATGTAGCATAGATATTGCATAACAATCAAAGCTCTAGCATGTGAAATTTGGACTCTATGAGGAAACAGAAAAAGGCGGTTGCTGGACTGCTTTGAAAATGTGTTGGTCACCATCTTTGAACAGGGTGCTGTTGCCTATTGTCTACTTGGGGCAAAATCCAACCCACAAGAGATTTGGTATCCACACATATGCTCTGCAAGTTATTAGTGAATCATTTCAGACTGGTTCAAACCCACCATTCATGCTTCAGGAGAATGAATCTTCTTTTATAAAGATTACAGCCTTGGAAACCCTGGGGAATAGAAACCTATTTCACTCTTCCTACAATATCATTCTGACTCAGAATCAACTCCATAGCAGTGAGTTTAATATTTTGGTTATCATTATTCATTTCCCAGTTAGCCTAGTGGTTACAAATTAGGCTGCTAACCTCAAGATCGGCAGTTCAAAACTATCAGCTGTTCCGCAGGAGAAAGATGAGGCTTTCTGCTCCCATAATGATTTACAGCCTTGGAAACCTTATGCAGGGTTGCTATGAGTCGGAACTGACTCCACAGCACACAATCACCACCACCACCACTTTTTATATAAATTCCATTTCTTAAGAATTTAAAACACTCTATTAAATATTTTTAATAGGTAAAAGCTAAAGACAACAAAAGAAAAAAAAAAAGACATTCCAAATGTGGGATCTTCTTTTAACCATGTATATTTTATTTTAAGATGTCTTTGTGAGAAAAAAACATACCGATCTACTTGGAATTGTGTATTTATTATTTTTCTCCTTTCACGCAAATCTTTGAATAAATTTAGCGGTACAATGAATAAGAAAAGTCCAATGTATAATATTTCCTTTAAAAAAATTCAGGCATTCAAAGGACAACATTAAATACAAAAAAGTAACAAAAACTAACAATAATTGGCACAGATCCAATATTTCAGTGATAGTTAATATTACTTAACATCTATTACAGAAATAAAACCATGCCCTTTAATTCAAGGAAGAATTTCTTTCCATTCCAGTACATGGCAATCTTCTACATAAAAACACAAAAGCAACATTAACAATAATAATAATATTAGCTAATATTCGTTTTAATTCTTAATGTGTGCCAAGCACAGATAAATATGCAGTTAAAGACCATTATCGTATAAATTTTAAAAAACTGAAGCCTAGAAGCATTTCAAACCTTGCTTAGGGTTTGCATCTATTTGTAACAAAGTGTAACAAAGAACCTACAACAGATTGATGCTGCCAAATTTCAAGATATATATCCCTCTAAGATTGATTCTGGTGTGGCGCTGTGGGTTAATGCGCCAGACTGCAAAGCCGTTTAAATTGCAAAGTTGGCGGTTCAAGCTCACCAGCTGCTCCTCGGAAACCCTATACAGGGTCGCTAAGGGTCCGAACTGAATGGACAGCACTTTACAACAACTGACAGACTTTGAGGCAAGAAGGAAAGTTTTATTTGATAAAAAATAAACAAGTATTTAAATTTAAAATGTGATTTTTATAACTAGGTTTAATATTGCATTTCTTCATAGGCTTTTATACATAATTTAACTTCAGATTTTAAATATTTGGCTTTGAACTTGTTTGTATTTAACCATATTAAGACTTTAAAGGTCCAAGATAGATGTACGATACTATTACTGTCTCTTCTTTTTGTTGTTGTTGTTGAAAAGAAGGGGTTTTTCTCGTGACTTTTATCAACTGTCTGAATCCATGATGAAAGACGCCTACTAAAACTTTTTTCATATACTTTAATTAACTCAAAGGGGCATTGTCTATTAGTATATTGTTTTTCTTTTTTTTTCCTACATGCAACATTATTTTGAAAATGATACAGCACTTATGCTAAGACTAATAATATTTCGGGATATTTTATTTTGGAAAAGAAAAACTTGTCATTTGTATAACAGTTAATAATTTCCTCAAATTTTTAGTCCCAGTATTTAATGAACTCATAATATCTATGATTTTCAGCAAGGTGAAGAAAGCATTATGCTTTGAAAAATTTACTTTCTATGATTTAACATCATAAACATCATAAATTGTCACTTGATTGGTAGTTTACTATACCACCTACCAGAATCCTGGTGTGGCGCTGTCGGTTAATGTGCTGGACTACAAAGTTGGTTTGAACCTCAAGGTTAGCGGTTCAAGCTTA
>NW_006408962.1:152404-155025 GCF_000296735.1 Chrysochloris asiatica
ACATTTGCACAACTATTAAGAAACTACTGTTTTAGTTCAACACTGTTATATTTTAGATCTTCTTGTGTTCAGAGTTGAGCTAGAACTCAAACAATTAGACCCATTAAACCAAGATTGTTCCAAATTATTCAAAATAATCTCTTCACAACATTAATTTGTCTCTGAAATATTTTAATACTATGAAGAAACCTGTTAATGACACTCTTAAATGAAAGTTTATCAGAGTATCACAAAACTGTGCCGCAGCATGGGGATGTTCTGGGTTAGAAAACAGAAGAAAAAAGTATTTTTTTGAACATCTCCTACTAGTCTTAATGTGAAGTAAGTTTATAGAAATCCAGGTCCATGAATCTGTAAACTTATGTTTATAATTTTTATGATATGTATTTTTTTGTGAAAATAGACTACAGATTTCAATTAATTTTCTATTGAATCCATAATAGCATAAGACTTGCAAACACTACATTAATTTTGAGGCCAGGTGTTTCACATATATCAATGCTGCCTTCTTTTTTTCATGACTTTATACTAAATGACCCCTAAAACAATTTAAGTTTAATTTGTAAGAACAAAATTGGTGATACTAAATCTCAGATAGGAGATCTATTTCATTGCACTGGGTGATGTGGTGTCGTTTTCCAAACATTGAAGTATTTGTAATTTAGTTTCTTCTTCATAGCTAAACTCACCTCCTGATTTCTCAAAGCATAGATAAGTGGATTTAGAAAAGGGGTGAAAATGGTATAGAAAACAGAGAGAACTTTGTCCACAAGGAAATTTGTGAAAGGCCATATATAGATGAATATGCAGGGCCCAAAGAACATGAATACAACTATGAAGTGTGCCGTGCAGGTAGAAAGAGCCTTGGATGATCCTTTGGAAGAGTGGTTCTTGATAGTGACAAGAATAATGATGTAGGAGACGAGCAAAAGCAGAAAACTTACAAGAGCAATCACACCACTAGTTGAAATCATGAAGATCCCAAGAACATAAATATCTATACAAGCCAGCTGGATGACCAATGGAAGATCACAGAAGAAACTGTCTACAACATTGGGGCCACAGAAGGGCAAGTAGAGGGTAAAAGCTAACTGGCTTATCGTATGCAGAAATCCTACTGTCCAAGAAGTTACTACCAGCCCAACACAAACTCTTGGGCTCATAATTGTTGAATAGTGAAGAGGTTTGCATATGGCCACGTACCTGTCAAAAGACATAGAGATAAGCAGCCCAATCTCAGTTCCAGTAAAGAGGTGCAAAAAGAAGATCTGTGTAATGCAGCCCTCAAAGGAGATGGTCTTGTGCTGAGCAAAGAAGTCCATGATCGTCTTTGGAGTAGCAAAGGAGGACAGACACATGTCAATAAGAGATAAGTTGCTCAGAAGGACATACATGGGAGAATGGAGGTGTGGACTGGATATGACCGTAAACAAAATCAGGCAATTTCCCAACATGGTCATTAAGTAGAAAATGGAAAACACCACAAAGAAAAAAATCTGGAGCTCAGGGGAATCAGTAAGTCCAAGTAACACGAACTCAGACACTCTGGAGTGATTGAAGTCCTCCATTGATCTGCAGAGTCTGCTCTATAATCTTATGAGAAACAAAATGACAGAACTGGGAAAATATAATACTTTTGCAACTATATGTGAAGGAATAATAATATCACTTAGTAATTTACTAGAATAAGGTGTCTGTAAGTTAACTAATAATTCTTTCAATGGCAATTTTTCTTTTCCAATTAACTTAACAATAGCTGTCATCTATATCTTTAAAAGGAAAATCTCATGTTTTGACCAGGAGCATCAGTACATGTTGTAATGTATGCAATACATACCCACACAGCAATAAGTATTATGCTTCTGAATACTAAGGAGTTACATTAGCCACATTTAGAGAGGTAGATTGCATTAAGATCTGTGCTCTACTATATAAGGAAAGAAACCAAAATTAAAAAAGAATTGAAATAACACAAGTTTCTGTTACACATACACATTAAAAAAAGGCCATTGTTTTCAACGGATTACAATTAGACACTTCATTTACCAATTCATATTTAATGTAAAGATTTTAGAAGACCCATTTAATATCCTAAAAGGATTATAAGATATTTTATTTTTAATTTCATAATTCCATAAAATTAATCAGCACCAAAAGAGGTTACCCCAAAATGAAAGTTATTATCAGCTTTTGTTATTTGATGATTTCATATAAATACTTTTTAAAAAGAGATTATATCTTCTTTGATTCTCTTCATGCTGCTCACTTCCTATATGTATTAACACCATAGCTTTATATGATAAGGACTGGACTGTGAACTCCAAGGTTCATGGTTTGAGCCTGCCAGATGTTCCATTTAAGAAAGATGAGGTTTTCTGCTCATGGAAAGATTTAAAGACTCAGAAACACTATACAAGGTTGATATAGGTGAAACTGACTTCATGGTACTTCTCAACAACAACAATATATATATTGCTGGGGCAGGGAGAGGGAGAGTGAGAGAGAGTGAGCTAGAGAGTGTGTCCTGGTGTGGCGCTGTGGGCTAATGCACTGGACTACAGTCGGCTTGAACCACAAATTTGGCAGATTAAATTTATCAGTTGTTCCTTGGAAACCCTACA
>NW_006408962.1:155395-160198 GCF_000296735.1 Chrysochloris asiatica
GTTCCAACTCATAGCAGCCCTGTATAGGGTTTCCAAAGCTGTAAATCTTTATGGGAGCAGAAAGCCTTATCTTTCTCTCATGGAACAACTGGTAGGAACAACTGGTAGTTTCAAACTGTTGACCTTTAGATTAGCAGCTTGACTCATAACCACTATGCTACCAGAGCTTATATATATAACATATTAGACTAGAAAAAATATATATTACATATTAGACTAGAAAAAATACTCCAAAGAGGGTCAGAATGATTGGACATGTCACTGAATCATGCATGTAGGAATTGTTGAGTTGGTGTATGTTCTGTAATGCATATTCTCAGCAACAAAGAAATAAATTTAACTAATTATAAAAAATTTAAATGATGGTAATTAGCTTGTTTTTTCTATGTAGTAATACCAGTTCTTTGTTATATTACATGCATTGAGAAAGCTCAGCTCCATACATTTGAATATGTATGATATTTTCCTGACTTATTAATTGTTGTTTTTGTTAAGTGCTGTGGATTCAGTTCCACTCATAGAGACCTTGTATACGGTTTCCAAGGAGGGAGTATTGGGTTTAAACTGCTGACCTTGCAGTTAGCAGCCCAGTGCTTATCCTACAGAGCCACATGAAGACTCTGTCTTATTAATGTTGTTGTTAAGTACTATCTAGTTGGTTCTGACACATAGCAATCCTGTATAGCGTTTCTGAGGCTTTAAACCTGTGGGGTTGCAAAAAGCCTCATCTTATTAATAGGAACTATTATAAATATATATTGGAGTCCTGATGTGGCTCTGTAGGATAAACATTTGTCCCCAAGGTAAGTTTAAACCTCTATGTTGTTGTTGTTGTTGTCATGTGCCATGGATTTGGTTCTGACGCATAGCGACCCTGTACAGGGTTTCTGAGGCTGTAAATCTTTACAGGAGCAGAAATCCTCATCTTTCTGGTAGTTTCGAACTGCTGACCTTAATGTTTGCAGCCTGATTCGTAACCACTACGCTTCCAGAGCTCCTTTAAACCACAACATTGGCAGTTTAAACCCACCAGCTGCTCTTGGGAAATCCTGTGCAGGGTCGCTGTAAGTTGGAACTGACTCCACTGCACTTAGCAATGACTACAACTATATATATATATATATATATTACCTCAATACATAATGTATTCATTGTAATTGAATGAAATGCACAGTTCTTCATACTCAGTAAAGCAGCTCTCAACCTCATTTAATAGAAACATCCTTCTTTATATATTCAAGTTGTATATATAGCTTTTCATTATAACCCCCTCCTTTATCTTTTGCTTTATATAGCTACTTAATCAATGATAGTCTGCTATATCTCTGGTATGCTACCTAAAGACCACAAGGCATAGCTGCTTTTTAAGATCCTTAAAATCATTTCTGTTCTTTACCTACCAGTTATGTAGCAAAAATCAAAAACACCATGTTCTTCAAGATTCACAAGCCTGTGGAAATCAACATGATCTTTATTGACCATCAAAATCCTGGAGTATGAATATATATTTTCTTCTACCTTGATATAAAAGCCACTAGAAGGTAGTGACAGAATTTTGGGGATTAGATACAGCAATATACTTGCAGTGGGAGTTATTAAAACTTTGAATTTGCTTTTGTAGGAGTTGCAACAAGAAGTATGGCATATGTGTCTTTGCTATTTAAAGGGAGGATGCGTGGCAGTGATGAAATCATGCTCACTAGAGAAAAGGGCACAGCTGGGACTAGCCTAGATGGAGATACTTACACAGTCACTTAAGGATTTTATAAGGATCAAACATTTTTATTATGGGAATAGCCCCATCATTAAGCCACAGTGTTCAAAATCCCAGAGTTAGAAATTTATTCTTTCACATTAAGGCAACGTGTCTTTAGCAAACCTTTGTTTGTTGGAAAAATCATATATCAAAAGAAGAATCTTAGATTAAAATTTCTGATTGTTGTTGTTGTTAAGTACTGTGGAGTTGGTTCTAACTCATAGTGACCCTGCACAGGGTTTCCAAAGCTGTAAATCTTTATGTGAACAGAATACCTTGTCTTTCTCCCATGGAACCGCTGGTAGTTTTGAACTGCTGTCCTTGAGATTGGCAGCCCGACTCATAACCACCACGCTACTAAAAGTTAACATAGACTAAAGGACCATAGATTAAAGTTTCTGAAAGGACATTTTAAAATTAACACTGACTAAAGTGTTTTAGAATAGCAGTAATGGAATAATAGTGTGGCACTGTAGGATAAACATCAGACTACTAACTGCAATGTTGGGAGTTCAAACCCACCAGTCACACCTCAGAAACCCTACAGAGGGTCCCTATGATTTGAAACTGACTTGCAGGCACTTAATAACTACAACAGTAATAGGTGTAATAATAGTCTCCATTGTTAGGTAAAGGCTGGAAAGAAAGAAGACTGAAAATACAAAGTAACAGTATAAGAAGTGAAGACAGGTACTAGGCAAGACTTTGAGGGATTATGTCAGAAGTAAATTATTTTAAAAAGGGGAAAATGAAGTGTTCAGCACAATGCCTGGCCCAGAGAAAATGTTCCATAAACTATAGTAAGCAAAGGAGTAGCAGAAGAAAGCTGATGATGCAATGATTAAGAAGTCAGGTGCCAACCAAAAGGTGGAGGAAGATCTGAAAATCTGCTCTCTTAAGTTGTTGCTATTGTTGTTGTGTGACACATAAAGTCTAAAGCCACTAGATAGCATACAACATCAAGCTCATAACAGCCTAACAAACCCTATGGGGCAGTTCTAATCTACCCCAGGGTTGCTACAGTCAGAATTGACTTGATGGTATATAACAACAGGAGAAGATAATATCATTATGATCATTAAAAATAATTTTTGAGATGCCCATGGTACATTATTCACAGAAATATTAGATGTGAATTTTAAGGCTGAAATCATAGCTGAGACTCTTCCATATTAACTTACATGTCAGTCATACATATCAGACTTACTCTCTAAGCAAATAACTTTCTTCCCATATATCCCAGTAATTAGAACCCTTTGCAACCATCATACCTATTCTATAATCTGCAAGACTGGCAATAAATTCTAAGAAAATCTTTCCTAGCTAATCACATTATTTTCAGTCTTTTAAATAAGAAAACAAACACACTTTAGTTTTCAATGATTTTTTTTTTGTTGTTTTATTTTATTTCCATTCTGTAAAGAGAAAAAAGAATTATTATATTTAAACATACAGCCAAGGTTATAAAGATGCAATAAATTAAATATATTTCCATTGGTTTAAAACAAAAAATAAGTAAGTATATCTACCTCTTGTATGTCAGTTTGTTGCACTGGTAGATTGTGTTTGCTGTGATGCTGCTGGAAGCTATGCCACCATTATTTTAAATACCAGCAGGGACACTCATGGTGTGCAGGTTCCAGCAGAACTTCAAAACTAAGATAGACTAGGATGAAGGAGAAGACGACCACTTCTGAATGGGTACCCACCGAAAACCTTGTGAATAGCTTGAAACATTGCCTGACATAACGTTAGAAGATGAACTTCTCAAGTTGGAAGCCACTCAAAATGCAACTAGAGAAGAACTGCTTACTCATTGAAGACTTAACCTGAATGAAATGGATGGAGTTAACCTTTCATTTGCTGATGGGGCACAAGTCTTGTTGATAATTACTAGTGATTGGAACAAGAATGTTAGAAAAAAGAGAAAACATCTGTATTGGAAAATATGACTGTGGTAATAGAAATGAAGATAGAGATGGTATGCTAGAATTTTGCCAGATCTATGACAGATTCATTGCAAATATCCTTTTAAACAACACAAATAGTGGACTATACAATTGGACCTTACCAGGATACACAGAAATCAACTAAACTACATCTGTAGGAGGAAACGAAGGAGAAACTTGATGTAATCAGGCTAAACAAGACGGTAGGATGATTTTAGAGTATAGACAAGCATATTACATATATGGTACCTCAGGTTAAAACTGAAGAAAATCAAAACAAGTCCATGTGTGCCAAAATATGATCGTGAGTATATGTCACCTGGATTTATGGACCATCTCAAGAATTTATTTAACACAGTAGACACTTATAACTTAAAACCAGAGTTGCTATATGACATCAAGAAAATCATACATGAAGAAAGCAAGAGGTCACTTAAAGGGTAAGAAAGAAATACCAAAGCTGATGTCAGAAGAGTCTCTGAAACTTGTTATTGAATGTGGAGTAGATAAAGCTAATGATGCAGATAAAAAAAAAACCACACACACACACACACACACACACACACACAAAAAAAAATGATGAAGTAAAAGAACTGAACAGAAACTTCTCAGTGGCAGGTTGAAAAAAAACAAAGTACTATAATGAAATGTGCAGACACCTGGGGTTAGAAAGCCAAAAAGGAAGACCACCTTCAGCATTTCTCAAGCTGGAAGAACTGAAGAAAGAATTCAAGCCTCAACTTTCAATATTGAAGGATTCTTTGGGCAAAATGTTCAAACCTAAAAAAAGTATCAAAAGCACATAGAAGGAGAAACCATAGTTACTGTACCAGAAACAATTGGTCAATGTTCAGGCATTTGAGGAAGTAGCTATTGTTGTTACTAGGTGCCATTGAGTCTGCACCGACTCATAGCAACCTTATGCACAGCAGAATGAAACAATTCCAATCCTGGGCCAACCTCACTACTGTTGCCATACTTGAGTCCATCGATGCTGCCACTTGACCAATCCATCTTGTTGGGGGTCTTCCTCTTTTTCTCTGACCCTCCATCTTACCAAACATGATATCCTTCTCCAACGACTGTTCCCTCCTGACA
>NW_006408962.1:160298-162559 GCF_000296735.1 Chrysochloris asiatica
CTCAAAATGCAACTAGAGAAGAACTGCTTACTCAATGAAGACTTAACCTGAATGAAATGGATGGAGTTAACCTTTCATTTGCTGATGGGGCACAATTCAAAATAAGGAGAAACAGCTGCAAACTAATCTTAACATAAAATATATAAAACATGAATCTGGAAAATGAATTTTCAAAAAAGTAATGAAAGGCATAAAGGTCAACATCCTAGGCACTAATAAATTTTGAAATGGATTGACATTGACCATTTGGAATCTGATAATCATATGGCTTACTATGTCAAGAATGGCAAATTCCAAAGGAATAGCTTCACTTTCATCTTCAAAAAGAACATTTCAAGATGTATTTCTCTGTGATATGATAATATCTGTATACCTACAAGGAAAACCAGTTAATACCACTGTTGTTCATATTTACAAACCAGCCACGAAAGCCAATGATGAAGAAATTGAAGAATTCTGCCAACTTCTTCAGTTTGCAAGTGATCAAGCATTCAATCAGATACAATGATAATTACTGGTGATTGGAATGCAAATTTGAAAACAAAGAAGAAGGATCAGAGGTTGAAAATATGGTCCTGATGATAGAAATGGTACTGCTAATGGCGTGAGATTTGGCAAGAACAATGCTTTACTCGTTGCAAATACCTTTTTTCAATAACTTAAATGGCAACTATACACACGGACCTCACCAGATGAAACACATGTGAGTAAAATTGACTACATCTGTGGGAAGAGACAATGGAGAAGCCCAATAACATCAGCAAAACAAAAGCAGGGACTGACTATTGAATAGACCATTGATTGATCATGTACAAGTTCAGATTGAAGCTGAATAAAGTTAAAATAAGTCCACATGAGTCAAAATACAACCTTGAGTATATCCCATATGAATTTAGAGACCATCGCAAAACAGATTTGATGAATTAGACACTAATGACTGAAGACCAGAAGAGTTGTAGGATGACATTAAAAACATCAAATATGAAGAAAGTAAAAGGTCATTAAAAAGATGGGGGGAAAAATAAAAGACCACATTGGATGTCACTGAAAACCTCATGAATAGCAGTGGAACACTGTCAGCACCAGATTATTGAATACTGAAACATGGAAGATGTCTGCAACTTGTGTCCATTCCAATGAGAGGTGACCCAACAGAATGTGGAAATCATCGGACAATATCATTGATATCCCATGCAAATAAAGTTTTACTAAATATAATGTAAAAACGACTGCAACCATACATTGATAAAGAACTGAGAGAGGTTTGAGCCAGATTCAGAAAAGGATGTGGAATGAGGGATATCTTTGCTGACATAAAATGAATCTTGGCTGAAAGCAGAGAATACCAGAAAGATGTTTATCTGTGCTTTTTTGTCTACACAAAGGCTTTTGATTGTGTTGATCATGATAAGCTATGGACAACATAGCGAAGTATTTATGATAAAATATAGTTTAGGGCAAAAAATCAGTATAAGAGACAAAGAGGAATATTATATCATGATTAAAGTGTCAATTGAACAACACAACATATCCATAATAAATGTCTATACTCCCATGAAAGAGCCTCGAAGTAGAATTGAAGAAATAAATACACAAATCCACAAAAATAGTAAGAGATTTGAAAACACCAATTTTGATGAAGGACAGAAAAACTAGAAACTCAACAACAACAACAAAAAAAAAAACAAATAAGAACTAAAGAACACAATTAACCAACTTTACCTCCTATACTTACATAGAGCACTCAACCCAACAACTGCACACTGCACATTGTTTTCCAGTGCATGTGTAATATTCCACAGAATTTGCCATATATTAGGCCACAAAGTAAAGTTTAATAAACTTTAAAACAACAAAATACTATAAAGTTTCTTCTCACATCACAATGCTATAACATTAGAAATCAACAATAGGAAGATCATTGTTTACTATGCTGGGAATGACAAATTGAAGAGGAATTGTGTTTCATTTATTGTCAAGAAGAACATTTCAAGATGTATTTTGAAATACAATGATGTTTGTGATAGGATTATATCCATACACTTATAAGGGAGATCAGTTAGTACAATCATTATTCAAATTTTGTGCTAACTACTAAAAGCAAAAAGGAAAAAAACTGAAAAATTCTACCAACTTTTTCAGTCTAAAACAGATAAAAAATGCAATCAAGTCTTGTTGATAATTACTAGTGATTGGAACAAGAATGTTAGAAAAAAGAGAAAACATCTGTATTGGAAAATATGACTGTGGTAATAGAAATG
>NW_006408962.1:163684-185712 GCF_000296735.1 Chrysochloris asiatica
CATCTTGGCCTCTAAGGAGCACTCTGGCTGCACTTCTTCCAAAACAGATCTATTGGTTCTTTTGGCAGCCCATGACACTTTTAGTATTCTCCTCCAACACCTTAATTCAAAGGCATCAATTCTTCTACGGTCTTCTTATTCACTGTCCAGCTTTTGCATGCATATGAGGTTATTGAAAATACCATGGCTTGGGTCAGGCGCACCTTAGTCCTGGGGAGTTAATATAGGGCCCAAAACTAATGGGATTGAAGGAAGAAGTTCAGACTACACTGAAGTCAATTTGAACTTCCTCACTCAATACCAAGTTCAAGTTGCACTGAAGCAAAAAATAAGGCTCTAGAAGTTGATAGAATACGAACTAAAATGTTACAAAAAACTGATGCAGCACTGGAAGCACTCTGTATCCTATGCCAAGTATTTTGGGAGACTGTTACCTGGCAAACCGATTGGAAGAGATCCATATCTGTGCCCATTCCAAAAAAAGTGATCCAACAGAATGCATAAATTATTGAACAATATTAATATCCTATGTAAGTAAATTTTGCTGAAGATAATTTTAAAACAGTTGCAACAGTACGTTAGCTGTCAGACATTCAAGTTGGGTTCACAAGAGGACATTGGACAAGGAATATCATTGCTAACATCAGATAGAACTTGACTGAAAGCAGATAATAACAGAAAGATGTTTACCTGTGCTTTATTAACTATGCAAAAGCATTCTACTGTATGAATCATAACAAACTATAGATAAAGAATCATAAAAAACTATAGATAAAGAATGGGAATACCAGAACATTTCACTGTGCTCATGAAGAACTGGAGGAGAGAGCAAAAAGTAGTCTTTCAAACAAAACGGAGGGCTACTGGATGGCTTAAAATCAAGAAAGGTGTGCACCAGGGTTGTATCCTTTCACCACACTTATTCAATATGCATGCTGAGCAAATGATCTAAAACTGGACTTTATAAAAAGAATATAGCATCAGGATTGGAGGAGGGTTCATTAACAACCTTTCATATGCAATTGGCACAACTTTTCTTGTTGAAATACAGGATACATTGAAATACTTGATGATGAAGATCAAAGATTGCAGCCTTCAGTATGGATTACAACTCAATAACAGCAACAACAAATTCTCACAATTGAAGCAATAAATAACAGCTCCCTGTCTATTTGTTTTCATGTCTGTTCCTTGTCTTTCTCCTACTCTACAGTCAACCCACAGTCTGCATTTTCCAAACTCTTAAATAAGCTGGCTGTCATCTGTGTTTGGGTAGTTAGAGGCATAATGAAGGGCAGGGAGAAGATATAAAATGAGGCGTTTACTCCTTGCTCTGATCCTTGGGTGCTTCATTACAGTGACTATGTTTTCTCTAGTTGGTTTAGCTTCTGGCAGACAGGAATCACATCAAGTTTCCTGTTTCCACTAGGTAACTCCAGGAATACCAACCACTTCTTTCTCTAGTTTTTCATACTTGTTATTGCTATTAGGTGCTACAAGGTTGTAGTTTGTAATTAAAGCCAACCAATCACTCCCATACAGGGTCTCTATGAGTCATAACAAACTTGACGGCATTTAACAACAAGGACACCAAGCATGTCTTAGTAAATTCCACCAAAAACCTTCTGCTTCATGAGTCTGTGTTAAAGAAAGTGGGGGAAGATCCTGGTAGGATTACACGGTTCCGTTGTAAGTGATTTTTAACAGGGTTAATTGTGATTGTAGAGACTTGGAAATCTAACCAGAGGCTTGATCAAAATGAATAATCTTAGTAATGTGAGTGGGTTTTTCATCCCTCTGCCTTATCTCCAATTCCTGGGACTTGAGCCAGTGACCTGACCTGATTTGCCAGCTTTGCCAACAGCCCAATTTTTCATGAGAGAGGAGAATGCTCCAGATAGACTCTGAACTATGGATTTGGGACTTGCTTGCCTCTAGAACCATGTGAGCTATTTTTTTCTTGATGGCCTTTGACTTCCATGAGACGTTGCAATGAATTACAGAACCCTGGATCCTTTGGGAAACTGCTGAGAGGAAGAAAAGTGGTTGATATCAGTGATTATGGCTTAGTGTAGCACTTCAGAAACCTCGACCATTTGAAATGTCTTTAATCTGCATCTCATAAGGAACAACCTCATGCTGATCCTTCTAAATGAAATTGTTGTAGTAAATTATTATTGTAGTGACTTTTATTGAATTTAAAATAGACAATGTATTCACATATTTTGTCAAAATCTCTTTTGACTTGTAAGGAATGTACTTAATGCTTGTAAGAGTTCTTTACATATTACAGATACTAGTGCTTTGTCTAAAAGCTATGCTGTTCATTATCTAGTTTTTATTATGATTTCATTTGTGATGGATTTTTTATACCTTTATGGAAAATTACATAGTTAAATTAATAATTTAAATTTTCATGTCTTTTTGATTTTTTGTCACACTTGATATGATAGTTTATGGCCATTTCTGATCACTAATAAACAAACTAGATCTTGTGGTGAAGTAAGAATTGGAAAATAAAAGAATGCTTTTCTGGCACTACAAAGAATTGACCAAATCAAATGGCCACTCAGAAATTAAAATATCATTTCTTTTCTTTCTCCTCCTTCTTCTTGTTCCTCACCATCCCAATCCCTCCTCCTTTTCCTCTTCTTTCTCATTATTTATTCCTCTTTTTCTCATTGTTTTTGATGCCATGTCTTTCTTTCCTTCTTTTGATTATTCTTCTCCTTGTTTTATTTTAATAAAAACAATATCTACCTTGAAATATTGCTATGCTATTGGAAAAAATTACCAAAAAACAACAAAACCAAATAATAAATAAATAGTGACTAAGATGGTGGACCAGGCAGATGTGCAGTGAGGAGCTCTGTCAGCAACAACACAGAATACTGGACCAAGTAGGTTCAGGGATGGTGCTAGAACTCTAAACCACATATAAAGGAATATTTTGAAGCTTGGAAGTTTTACAGCTAGGGGACTTTGTAGCAGAATCAAGAAACCCATTCCTTTCTAATTCAAGACATTAAGCTACTCCCAGAGCCACCATGTTGGGAGAGATCAAGTGGGGGAAGGATTGTAACAGCCATGGACGCCTGACAGAACCACGGAGATACAGTGGTGGACATTCCTTTTTTTTTTTTTTTTTGGTGTCTGTGCACCTCCATTCTGGTGACTAGAGGGGAGGCCAAATGGACACCCATCCCCACCCCTGGAAGGTTATACTATGCATGCACAAAGCTCTCCTCAAAATTTAAAGTGACAGTTTCCACTTAAAACCAAATGACCACCATTTGTCTATCAGTTTGTCTTACTGTGTTGGCTTTTGAGTTGCTGTGATTCTGAAAGCTATGCCACCGGAATTTTAAATATCAGCAGGGTCACCCATGGTGGACAGGTTTCAGATGAGTGTCCAGATGAAGATAGACTAGTAAGAAAGAGTGACAAACTACATCTGAGTATTTAGTCACTGAAAATCTTATGAATAGCAGAGAAATGCTGTCAGATATAGTGCTAGAAAATGAGCCCCTCATCTTGGAAGGCACTCAAAATGTGACTGGGGAAGTAAGAGATGCCTCCTCAAAATAGAGCTGACAGTGATGACGCGAATGGAGTAAAGCCCATGGAAGAAAAGCCTGCGGGACCTTCATTTGCTGATGATTCACAATGCAAAATGAAGAGAAACAGATGTAAACATCCATTGAATATCAGAACATGGAATGTACAAAGTATGAATCTGGGAAAATTGGAAGTTGTAAAAAATGAAATGGAACGCATAAACATCGACATCTTAGGAATTAGTGAGCTGAAATGGACTGGTATTGGCCATTTTGAATCTGATAACCACATGGTTTACTGTGTCAGGAATGACAAATTGAAGAGGAATAGTGTTGCATTCATTGTCAAAAAGAACACATCCAGATCAGTCATGAGGTACAATGCTGTCTGTGATATGATAATATCCATGCACCTACAGGGAAGCCCAGTTAACACCACTATTTTTCAAATTTATGCATCAACCAGTAAAGCCAGTGAGGATGAAATAGAAAAATTCTACCAACTTCTTCAACCTGAAATCAATGAAACATGCAATCAAGATGTATTGATCATTACTGGATGATTGGAATGCAAAGGTTGGGAGCAAAGAGAAAGGATCAGTGGTTGGAAAATATGGCCTTGGTGGTAGAAACAGTGTTGGAGAATGCATGATAGAATTCTGCAAAACCAATGATTTGTTCATTTCAAATACCTTCTCTACACAGCATAAGAGACGACTATGTACATGGACCTCACCAGATGCAATACATAGAAATCAAATTAACTACATCTGTGGAAAGAGAAGCTGGAAAAATTCCATATCATCAGTAAAAACAAGGCCAGGGTAGACTGTGGAACAGACCATCAATTACTCATATGCAAATTCAAACTGTAGCTGAAGAAAATGAAAACAAGTCCATGAGAAACAAAATACGACCTTGAATATATCCCACCTGAATTTAGACATCATCTAAAGAACAGATTTGATACATTAAACACTAAAGACGGAAGACCAGAAGAGTTGTGGGATGACATCAAGAACATCATACATGAAGAAAGCACAAAGTCATTGAGAAGACAAGCAAGAAGGAAAAGGTCAAAATGGATGTCCGAAGAGGCTCTGAAACTTTCTCTCCAGCGTAGAGATGCTAAAGCAAATGGAAGAAATGAGGAGGTCCAAGAGCTGAACAGAAAATTTCAAAGTTCAGCTCAAGAAGATAAAGACAAATATTACCACAAAATGTGCGAAGATCTGGAATCAGCAAACCAAAAAGGAAGAATGTGCTCAGTATTTCTCAAGCTGGGGGAACTGAAGAAAAAATTCAAGCCTCAACTTTCGTTATTGAAAGATTCTCTGGGCAAATTAATTGAATGATGTAGAAAGCATCAAGAGACGATGGAAGGAATACACAGAGTCACTGTACCAAAAGGAAATGGTTAATGTTCAACTGTTTCAAGAGGTAGCATATGATCAAGAGCAAATGATATTGAGGGAGGAAGTCCAAGGTGCATTGAAGGAATTGAAAAGAACAAGGCACCAGGAATTGATGGACTAAAAATTGAAATCTTTCAAGAAAGTGAAGCGGCACAGGAGGCACTCACTCATCTTTGCAAAGAATTTTGGAAGGTAACTATCTGGCCGACTGATTGGAAGAGATCCATATTTGTGCCCATTCCTAAGAGAGGCGACCCAACAGAATGCAGAAATCATCGGACAATCTCTTTGATATCTCATGCGAGCAAAGTTTTGCTAAAGATAATACAGAATACATTGACTACATGGCTACAGTCATACATTGACAGAGAACTTCTAGAGGTTCAAACCAGATTCAGAAGAGGCCATGGAATGAGGGATATCTTTGCTGATGTCCCATGGATCTTGACTGAAAGCAAGAATATCAGAAATATGTTTACCTGTGCTTTGTTGACTACACAAGGCTTTTGATTGTGTGGAAGCTCTGGGCAACATTGCAAAGTATAAGTATTCTATAACAATTAATTGTACTTATGAGGAATCGGTACATGGAAAAAAAGCAATTGTTCAAACAGAACATGGGAACACGGCATGGTTTAAAATTTTAAAAGGTGTGCGACAAGGTTGTATTCTTTCACCATACTTATTCAACCTGAATGCTGAGCAAATAATCTGAGAAGCTGGATTATATGAAGAAAAATGTGGCATCAGAATTGGAGGAAGACTCATTAATAACCTGCGATATGCAGATGATACAACTTTGCTTGCTGAAAATGAAAAGGACTTAAAACATTTAATGATGAAGATCAGAGAGCACCGTCTTTGGTATGTATTGTATCTCAATGTAAAGAAAACAAATTCTCACCACTGGTCCAATAAACAACATTCTTATCAATGGAGAAAAGATTGAACTTGTCAAGGACTTCATTCTTCTTGAATTAACTATAAACACTCATGGAAGTAGCAGTCAAGAAATCAAATGACGTATTGTATTAGGCAAATCTTCTGCACAAGACCTTTTTAAAGTGTTGAAGATCAAAGATGTCAGCTTGAGGACTAAGGTGCGCCTGACACAAGCCATGGTATTTTCAATAACCTCATATGCATGCGAAAGCTGGACAGTGAATAAGGAATACCATAGAAGAATTGATGCTTTTGAGTTATGGTGTGGGAGGAGAGTACTAAAAGTGACATGTGCTGCCAAAAGAACCAATAGATCCATTTTGGAAAAAGTGCAGCTAGAATGCTCCTTGGAGGCCAAGATGCCCAAACCTCGTCTCTCATACTTCGGACATATTGTCAGGAGGGACCAGTCACTGGAGAAGAATATCATGTTTGGTACGATGGAGGGTCAGAGAAAAAGAGGAAGACCTCTAACGAGATGGATTGGCCAAGTGGCAGCATTGATGAACTCAAGCGTGACAACAGTAGTGAGGTTAGCCCAGGATTGGGCAATGTTTTGTTCTGGTGTGCATAGGGTCGCTATGGATCGGTACCAACTCTATGGCACCCAGCAACAACAACAATTGGTAAAAATTACTAGTACAATAGTTAGCATAGAATTCAAAACCATACCAAATCCACTGCCATTGAATCGATTCAAACTCATATCAACCTTATATAAGGTTTCTGAGGCTGTAGTGTTTACAGAAAGAAAAAGCCTCACCTTTCTCTAGAGAAGTGATTGGTTGGTGCCAAATAAATTTCACTTTTTGTTTGAGTTCCTTAAAAAACCCTAATGATTTTTTGTGTTCTCATCTTCATCTTGAGTTTGATATTATATTGCTAATTTTCATGCATGCAACTTATGAGCCAAAAACTCTCATTGTCCATTCCTTACATCTACCCTCTCACCTCTATGCCTGTGTCAGTAGCAGTACAAACTGAGAAGTTGAAACCCTTCTATGAAAAGCAGAGGGATTGTAGAAGAGGAAATCATTTACACACATAATGGGTGAGCTACGAAGCCAATAAGTCAATGCCAGCCTAATTTCTCTCAAACTACGGATGGTTCAGCACTGGCCTGAGAATCATAAGGTCAACAGTTCAAACCCATCAGCTGCTCCTTGGAAACTCTATACAGGGTCATGATGAGTTGGAATCCTTCAACAGCATTTAACAACAACAAAGGATGGAAGGTGGGATCTAAAGAGGAAGACCCCCAGTGAAACAGACACAGTGGCAACGGCAATGGGTTGAAATATAACAATTGTGAGGATGACGCAGGACCAGATAGTGTTTCTTTTCTGTTGTGCATGGGATTGCTATGAGTAGGAACTGTCTCAACAGCAACTAACAACAAGAAGGATGAAAAAATAGAGAAAGAAATGGTTGGGATACTTTGAATGACCTACTGGAAACAGGAAACATAATGTGATGTCCTGTCTGTCAGAAGCTAAAACAACCAGAGAAAACAGTCACTGTAATGAAGCACCCAAGGATCAGAACAAGGAGTAAATGCTTTGTTTTATATCTTCTCCGTGCCTTTCATTATGCCTCTAACTGACTAAACCCAACTGAAAGACAGCTTAATCAGGAGATTTGGAAATGCAGGCTGTGGGATCAGTGTCGTGGTGGTGTGCTGGGGAGTTGGTTTAGACTCATAGAGACCCTGTACAGGGTTTCCCAGGCTGTAAATCTTTACGGGAGCAGAAAACCTAATCTTTCTTCCAAAGAACAGCTGGTAGTTTCGAACTTCTGACCTTGAGGTTAGCAGCCCAACTCATAATTTCTGGAGAAAGACAAGAAACAGATGTGAAATCAAATAGATTGAGAACTAGAAGTGCTTTAAAAAGTAAAAATAAACTATTACCTCTTCTGATATGCTTGCCCACCATCTTCATCTGTGGAATTATTGTCCAAACTTCAAACTAAAAAATCCTTTTTTTTTTCTTATTTGCTACAGGACTGAAAAATCGTTTTCTTTCTTATTTCTAGAATATGTTGTTGGTCCATCCTCTATAAGGGATTCATTGTAGTTTATCTAGTATTTTAGTTATTTGTGCTTATACTACTTATTTCATATTTGATTCTAAATCTTGGAAAATTAAAGACTGACTGATCTTTTTGTAATTCTGAAGTTGTCTTTGTGCACATAAAAGATTTTTGTTATTAAATAAATTTCATTTGGCTTCTAAGTTTTGTTAAGTAATGAGCATTGCTGAGTTCTCATTGTTGTTGTTGTTGTTGTTAGGTGCCATCGAGTCAGTACCGACTCATAGTGACCCTATGCACAACAGAACAAAACACTACCCGGTACTGGGCCAACCTCACAATTGTTGCCACGCTTGAGCCCACTGATGCTGCCACTTTTCCAATCCATCTCTCTGGGGGGCTTCCTTTTTTTCTCCACCTTACCAAACTTGGTGTCCTTCTCCAGCGACTGATCCCTCCTGACAATATGTCCAAAATATGAGAGACAAAATTTGGTCATCCTCCAGGGAGCACTCTGGCTTCACTTCTTCCAACACAGATCTGTTGGTTCTTTTGGCAGCCCATGGCACTTTCAATATTCTCATCCAACATCATAACTCAAATGCATCAATTCTTCTACAATCTTCCTTATTTACTGTGCAGTTTTCACATTCATATGAGTTTATTGAAATAACTATGGCTTGGGTCAGGCACACCTTAGTCCTCAAGCTAATGTCTTTGCTCTTCAACACTGTAAAAAGGTCTTGTGCAGCAAATTTGCTTAACGCAATATGTCGTTTGATTTCTTGACTGCTGCTTCCATGAGTGTTGATAGTTGATCCAAGAAGAATGAAGTCCTCATCAATTTCAATCTTTTCTCTGTTGATAGGAATGTTGTTTATTGGTCCAGTGGTGAGGATTTTTGTTTTCTTTACTTTGAGATGCAATCCATACCAAAGGTTGTTCTCTTTGATCTTCATTAGTAAATACTTTAAGTCCTTTTCACTTTCAGCAAGCAAGGTTGTATCATCTGCATATCACAGGTTGGTAATGAGTCTTCCTCCAATCCTGATAACATGTTTTTGT
Source organism: Chrysochloris asiatica (assembly GCF_000296735.1). Taxonomy (NCBI): domain Eukaryota; kingdom Metazoa; phylum Chordata; class Mammalia; order Afrosoricida; family Chrysochloridae; genus Chrysochloris; species Chrysochloris asiatica. The sequence continues at coordinate 172,695 of NW_006408962.1, forward strand.
TCATATAACCCAGTTTTTTGGATTATTTGTTCAACATACAGGTTGAATAAGTATGGTGAAATAATGCAACCCTGTAGCACACCTTTCTTAATTTTAGAGATATGTATTTTTAGTAAGATGGAAAAGAAAAGGGGAAGAGAATCTGTGTGCCTGTTTATCAACAATTTAGTTTACCTGCAGAGGCAGGAGTGGAAAAAGAGCACCTTCACAGGACCTGTACCCATTCAAATGTTGACAAAGTACCTGTTCAAAAAACTATTTGTATAATGTTATAATTCAGAAAGTAATCTGGTTTCCATTATGTCCTTTTGTCTCACAGAATCCTGTGAAATAATTACTATTAACATCCTCCTTTTACATATGAGAATATAGAGAATCAGAATAGTCAAATGATTTGGTGTTTCAAGAATAAAATAACACTTCTACATTTTCAGCAATACAGTTAAAAACAAGAAAAGAAAATACAAAAAATATAACAACTGAATTAATATTTATTGTAAGTCTAATAGTTTCAGCATTGTATAAAAATATACAATAGGCAATCAAGTTTAAAAGGTTATTATCCATGATTAATATTGTACAAATGAAACAAACAAAAAACAAAAGAACACTTGAAGTTCCTAGAGACTTTGCCTGTAGCACACATGTGTTGATACTAAAGTTTAGTTTATACAGGGCTCAGAATATGGAGCTAATACCTGTGCATGTAGCCACTAATTTTTATCGTATTGTACAATTCAAACACTGATTCCAGAGGGATACAAATTGAAATCAGGCTTTCTGTTTTCTGTTAATGAATTCATTTTCATTGTTAGATTATATTTAGTCTTTTGGTACAATGCTTTTTTCATAATTCAAGTCTCAGGGGGAAAGTACATATGAAAATTTTTGTATAGCAAATATAACAATATTTAATAGGTCCCTTTACTTTTCAATATTATGCATGAATTTTAAGGTCTGCACAGTTCTGCCCTCTTGTGCTTTACCAAATATGAAAGAGTAGATTTCAGATCATTAATAATTTTGTCAATTTGTGTATTCATAAATTTCTGATTCAAATGAAATTAACTTTTAGTCTGAATTTAAATATTCACTATTTCACATGTTTCCAAGCAATTTCAAATTTTTTATATTTTTTCTATAAATAACATAGAATTTTCTATAAATAACATAGAATTCATTGTAAACAATTTATCCTTCTTTCAAAATAAGTAGCTTTGGGAAACATGTATGTATTGCTTATGGCACAAAATATAGATACTTGATTAGAAATGTATAACAAATAAAATCTTAAAGGAAACATAAAAAATATAGAATTATTTATATGTTATTTATAATAAGTAGGAAAAATGTAATTATCCAATATATTCCTCACAGAAGAAAAAGATTTGCAAACAAATGTGTATCCATGAGGCAAAATCCATGTTGGAAAATAGAAGTTTTTCATCTATGTCAACATGTGGAGTAATGCTATGAATAAGTTGAATGTAGATATCAGAATCTCAATTTATTTGTGTATATTGTTTATTGTTGTTGTTAAGTGTGTCGAGTCAGTTCTGACCCCTGAGAAAATTACAAGTTTGTTGTGTGGCACCAATCCTGACTCATAGCAGCCTATCTGATTGTGTAGAATTGCTCTATAATGTTTTCCAGGGTGCAGTGTTTATGGAAGGAGGTAACTAGGTCTTTTATCCTGCAGAACAACTAGATATGTGCAAACTCCAACCTTTTGGTTAGCAGCTAAATACTTAACAATTGCACAACCAAGGCTCCTGTTACAATTTTAATAACATGAATATCATTGTATATTCATTGTAAACTATATTCTTTATTAAATATTTTAAAGTATTTTGAAATATTTTCAAACTAAAACCAGCCAAACCCACTGGCATTTTGTAAAAATTGTACTCTAAGTGACCCTAAGTAGTGTTTTTGGTCTATAAACCTTTAAAAGAGCAGAAAGCATAATCTTTCTCCCACACAGTGGCTAGTGGATTCAAACTGCTGAACTTGTGGTTAGCAGCCATTTTCAAGACAACTTGCAATTTATCATTTCAAACAATGAAAGAATCAGTTAAAATTCTACTTGAATAATAAACCAGAAACGGATTTTATGCACTTCCCATTGCACAAGACAAACTAACATTGCCATAACTAAATAAACCATATTATTAGTAGAGATGGCTGCACAATGCTGTGATCCTCTGGAGATTTTTCATTCCAATTTGTCTTAGGCTAGTTCTCTAAAGAAGCAAACCAATAAAGTTTAGATGTTTATACATGTTGTCAAAGACTTCATTTTACTCAGGTCAACTGTCAACACTCATGGAAGCAGCAATCAAAAAATCAAATGGCTTATTACATTAGGTAAATCTGCTGCACAAGTCTTCTTTAAAGTGTTGAAGAGCAAAGATGTCAGTTTGAGGACTAAAATACACCTGATCCAAGCCATGGTATTTTCAATAACCTCATATGCATGCAAAAGTTGAACTGTAAATAAGAAAGACAGTAGAAGAATTGATGCATTTGAGTTATGATGTTAGAGTAGACTATTGAAAGTACGATGGGCTGCCAAAGGAACCAACAGATCTGCACTGGAAGAAGTGCAGCCAAAGTGCTCTTTGGAAGCCAGGATGGCCAGACTTTGTCTCTTATACTTCATACATATTTTCAGAAGGGACCAGTCACTAGAGAAGGATATCATGTTTGATATAGTGAAGGGTCAGAGAAAAAGAGAAAGACCCCCAATGAAATTGATTGGCACAATGTCAGCAGTGATGGGCTCAGATGTAGCAGCGATTGTGGGGTTGGCCTAGAACCTGGTAATGTTTTGCTATTGTACGCATGGATTCTCTATGTGTTGGTGCTGACTCAATGGGACCTAACAACAACAACAAAAATGTTGTTCTTGTTAAGTGCTGTGGAGCCAGTGACTCATAGTAAACCTGTGTAGGGTTTCCAAGAAGCAACTGGTGAGTTTGAACTACCTACATTATGATTCAAACTGACATTGTGGTCTATACTTTTCCTACAGTGCCACAACAGAATTCCTATGTATATATAAAGAGAAATTTATATCTGAGAAATGGCTCACATAGTACAAATGTGGCCTAGTCCCAAGTTCATGAGTCAAATGAACCATAATCAGCAAGTCAGATGGCAGGTAGGGTAGGGAGGCAAAATGTCAGGCTCCTGCTAATTCCCAGGATCAACAGGCAATGGAGCAAGCCATTGGTTTAAGTACAAAGTACCACTTGTTGGATGATGAGCTAGATGAAGGATCCAGACACAGCAGAAAGTAAGCAAGATTTGTCCAGTGTCTAATATATTGATGTAGGTCACACCACCTAGGAAACTTCCTTTCAATTGACTGGATGCTTGTAGCAGCTCTCATCATGGAGTTGATTACATTATATTAGATCTTATCATGTGGGAGGACTACACGTTACTTGCCAAACCATTGAGAATCCTAGCTCAGTCAAGTTGACACAAAACTGTAACTATCTCACCATTCAAAATTATTCTTCCTCTTGGTAATTTTCTAGTTTTTCAGGAGTTCACAAGACGATTTCTCAACTTCCGCAAAGCTGATTTAACATCTTCATTCCTCAGAGAGTAAATGATAGGGTTCAACAGGGGTGTACAAACAATATAGAACACTGAAAGGAACTTATCCACTGAAAATCTGCTAAAAGGCCATATGTAGAAATAAATGAAAGGTCCGAAGAAAAGAATCACCACTGTGATATGAGCAGTTAATGTAGAAAGTGCCTTGGAAGACCCACTGGAGGACCGGCATAGGACAGTGATCAAAATGATGGTGTAGGAAATAATTAAAGCCAGAAAACAGCTCAATGCTATTAGACCACTGTTAATGAGGATCATAATTTCCATTCCATAAGTATTCATGCAAGCCAACTCTATCACCATGGGAAGGTCACAAAAAAAGCTATCTACCTCATTGGGACCACAGAATGGTAGATCCACTGTGAATGCCAAGTGGCTCACAGAATGAAGAATACCCACAGCCCAAGATATAGACACAAATATTATACATAATCTCCGACTCATAATTGTGCTATAGTGCAGGGGTTTACATATGGCTATAAATCTGTCAAATGCCATAGCTGCAAGCAACATCATCTCGCTCCCAACAAAAGTATGAAGAAAGAATATCTGAGCCATACAACCTTCAAAAGAGATAGTCTTGTGCTCTACAAGAAAGTCTGCAAGCATCTTGGGAGTGGCAAAGTTAGACTGACAGATATCGATGAAAGAAAGGTTACTGAGCAGGAAGTACATGGGGGAGTTCAGATGGGAGTCAGAGGAAATGATAACAATAATCATGATGTTGCCAAGTACAGATGCCACATATACTATAGAGAAGACTGGAAGAAAGAAGAGCTGAAGATTCCAAGAATCAGAGAGACCCAGCAGCACAAACTCAGATACCACTGATTCATTTGTGTGAGCCATGTATTCAATGCACAGTCACCTATATAAAAATAATCAAGGACATATTAGGGTGATTCATAATATAACACAGGTAGTTAATAAACAAATGTTTTCAATTGAAACAATTCAACCTAATGAAATGTACTCAGATATATCAACTGACCATTATTTAACACCTATGATGATAATGGGAAATGGGAGAAATGTGGGGGAAATAAAAGATAAGGTTCATTTCATAATTAAAAAGATAAGATGCACGTATTTAAAAACTGGTGGTGGTGGTGGCAGTGTGCCATGGAGAAGGTTCTGACTCATACCAAGCATGTCCAGGGTTTGGCAGGCTGTTAGTCTTTATGGGAGCAGAAAGCCTAATTTTCCTTCTGTGAAATGGCTGGTAGTTTCAAACTGCTTACCTTGAAGTTAGCAGCCTGACTTGTAACCACTACGCTACCAGATCTCCTTTATTTAAAAAACTAAATAATACAAAATCAGAAACTGGCAAATATGAGTGACATACCCATCCCATAAATATTAGTAAGCTGGTAGAAATTAATTGTTGTCAAAATGATAACATAAGATAAACCATTTTTAATTTGGGGGGTTTACTAGACAAAAAGACAGAGAAAACAATAAGAATATGAATACAAAGGTAAAAATATGGAAGGCATTTTCTGGGACCTGTGAGAGAAGAGGCTTAGCTATAGGAGAATGTGTATGCCAACAATAAAAAATAAGTTGGAAATGACAGATCTGGGTATCATTTATGGATGCAATTAATCTTTAAAGCAGGGCTAAGTATATGGATTAGTGATCTTGAAATTAATAATCGTAATTTGGAAATGTTTTAATAGCCTAATACAAGCAATTTTCCATATCAAAGATCGAAGGAGAGAAATTCTGTTAAGGTCAAAATATTTCTTTATATACAATTAATAATAGTTCATCAAAATCATCTTCTGTCATATGAAGACCACTCATTTATGAATGAACCATCTATGCATTTCAGTTTCTTCTTTCTTGCTGTGTCTTTTATCGCTTCTTAAACATCCCTTGGCACACTTGGGTTTATAAGAATTTATAACAGTTTCATTAATAATCCATTTGAAAATGCCTCATATAATTTAAATATAACATGGTAGAATTTGAACACATAATAGGTTCTCAAAAGGAAAAAAGTTAACTAGCACTTAAATTCCCTCTTGAATGGTTTTGGACATTTTGCTTAACATTTTGGACATGATGTGGGCACTTGATACAAAAAGAAAGTGCTATACAATCTCCAGTTATTAGAGAAATATATTTGGTTTTAGCTATGTACCCACCAATACACAACAAATATTCATTTGTCCCTATATTGATTGAAGATCTGATCCCATATTCTTCACTAGTTTGTTAAGGCCAGATTATTTAGATATAACTAATTGGTGCTGTGGGCTAATGCATCAGACTGCAAAGTCATTTGAACTGCAAGGTCGGTGGTTCAAGCTCACCAACTGCTCTTTGGAAACCCTATACAGAGTCAGTATGGCTCAGAATCACTCAATGGCACTTAACAACATCAACAACAACAATGTAATAAACATTTAAAACTTTTAAAAACAAAAACTGTATAAACCGAAACTAAATCATTTTGGTTTTCAGTCTTCATTGTTGAAATTGTAAGATACAATTAGACAGTTTCCATACTAACTTTCTATAATTTCTTATTGCAAGCTAAATTAAACAGAACCAGTGTTACAGTTTCACTTAATAGTTGTCTGGCCAACCTTGAAGACAGAACTAAGCTACCCCCAAAACATCTAAAATTCTAGGTATTGAGGCATATGTGAATTTGTGTGTTGGGAACATGAGTTTGAAAAAGTCACTCAGAATTCCTTAAATTAAGTTCAGAGCACCCAACTTCTTCATTAATGAAACACTAATTCCTTTCTGGCTAGTGTAGCTCAGAGATGAAAGTATTTTCAAATCTCAAAATATATCATAAGAGAATTTCTCCCTCCTAATGTAAAACCAAATTTGATATATAGGAATTTAATCTTGCATTAATGTTGTTGTCAAGTACCACCGTGTCTGTTCTGACTAACAGAGAACTTTATAGGGTTTCTGAGGAGCAACACTGACCTTGTAGTTCACAGTCCAGTGCTGACCCTACAGAGCCACAACAGGAGTCCAGTCTTAACATTACTATCCACCCTAAAACTATAAAACCATAAACTTATTAAAAACAAGACATTTTCTTTCCCCCTTAAGGAGCTATGGTAGCATAGGGGTTATGAGTTAGGCTGCTAATCTCACGGTCAGCAGTTCAAAACCTCCAGCAGTTCTGCAGGAGAAAGATGAAAAATCATAAAGACTTATGGCCTCAGAAACCCTATACAGGGTCACTATGGGTCAGAACAGACTCCATGACACATCACCACCACCACTACCAAGAACGGAAACAAAAAATAGTAAAGGACACCTAATTGATCACCATTATGCTCAAAGGAGCTCTGGTAGTGTAGTGGTTATGAATTGGGCTGTGAACCACAAGGTCAGCAGTTTGAAACAACTAGCTGCTCCGTGGGAGAAAGATGAGGCTTTTTGCTCCCGTAAAGATTTACAGCCTCGGAAACCCTGTACAGGGTCGCTATGAGTCGGAACCGACTCCACGGCACATAACAACATCAACAACATGCTCAATAGACTCAAGTCTATTGGTCATGAAGATGATGCAGGACTTGGCAACACGATGAGTCAGAGCTGACTCAAAAGGAAGCAAACACTGATCATTATTCTGTTTCACATAGTAGCTCCTCTCTTCTTCTCAGGGAAATGTTGGTATTAAATAAATATTTGTTTAAAGCAAGGCTAGATATTTCCTAAATAGAAAGTAAAAGAAGACAAAGAGGTAATACATAAAGATTGTACCAAACACTCCCTCTGCTCATCAAAGTATGATTTTATTCTTATCAAGCCAGACCTTAAAGCTGGCAGCAGCAGAGCCATTTAGTCAGAGAAGAGAGCAACAGGAATTTGGGACTTCTAGGCAGCATTTCCAATTTGACTGAGATAGCAATAGCCTCCGCTTTGCGGAATTCTAGTAGCTAATCTTGCATATAGAAGACAGCTTACTTACCTAGTTCAAAAATATGTAAGTATATGCATAATATTTATACTTTTAATAACTCACTGCAGTCTTTTTGCTCTCCCTTATTTTTGCTAAATTTGGTGCCCAGGTTGTTTCTTAACACTCTTAATTCAGCTATAAATCTTCATAGCGAAAATATTTGCAATATACTCTTGACTTGATATATTTTAATCTGATGCCCTGCACTAAACTCTGCTAAAGTAAGAGGACTGAGCTCTTCTTGCCCTCAATTACACATTTGCAATATCATAAGGCCAGACAATATAAAGCTTTCTATCTTGATGCCAAATAACTAATCTAATTGGAGATGTGATAAATCAGTTTTTAGCGTTGCATTGGGAGTAATTATGTTTTGCAAAATATTTTTTTCCCACAGAGAGAAAACAAAAGTAGAACCAAACAAAAGAAATAACTTTTAATAACTAGTTGGTATATCTGAGAGTGAAAAAGAATTGACTTGTACAGACTCCTAGTTAGTAACGTTGACTCTACAACTTTTTAAATATGAATATGTTGTTGTTGTTGTTTGGTGCCATCCAATTGATTCATACTCAAACAACCCTATGCACAACAAAGCAAAACACTGCTTAGTGTCATCCTTACTGTCATTGCTCTGTTTGAGCACATTGTTGCGATCACTGTGTTAATTCATCTCAGTAAGGGTCTTCCTCTTTTTTGCTGACCCTCTATTTTACTGAGCATAGTGACCTTCTCCAGGGACTGGTCCCTCCTGATAATTTGTCAAAAATACACAAGGTGAAGTTTTGCCCTCCTTGTTTCTAAGGCGTACTCGGACTGTATTTTTTGCAAGACAGATTTTCTCATTCTATTGGCAGTCCAAAACAACAATGCAATCTTAAAATGAGCCCCAAGTCTAAGAGGAGTTGTCACCAATAAGAATGAACTAACAAGATCATTTCTTTTTAGTTTTCTTAAGTTGTACTGCCACCTGGAATTTCATGAAACAAATCTTGACCACAACATTTGTATAATATTTGAAGGTATTCTTACTTCTTTTGCATTTCAGATCCTTTATTTCTTCTCAAAGCTACATCAACAGTTTCTTCAACTATAGAGTTTATTTTTTGGGGGGGGGAGGGGAGCGGTTTGGAGCAGGAAAGGCCACAACTTGACTTTATTTTTATTTCCTCCTACATAGAACCATCAAAATGGGAACAGTGATGGGTAAGGAAAGGACTGAAAATGTATTTGATGAAAATGTTCTCAGGATTACTCCAGGTAGTTCTTGAGGCTGAGTGTCTAGTTGATGTGGCTTCAGACCCAGTAGTAATTCTTCAACCCCTGGCCTGACGTCTTCACAGATTGGTAGCTTGGGCCTTTTGCCCACTTTGATGTAAGGCAGAAAAGCAGACTGAAATACTCCTCTCTGATGGGCAAGGGAAGTCACAGCCCAGTGATGTACTGCACCTTCTGTGGCAAAGGAGCAGACTGGAAGCTGTTCCCAAGGCTGTGAACACTCATAGGCAGGGCTAGAGGCCAATGGTATACGAGCGGCCTGTGGGATTGTGAATGGCAGAACAGACTGGTGCGGTCACACCCCACTCATGCCACACCTTCTTAGAATTGCTGCATCGCCAGAAACACACACAGATAGTCTGGCCTTCACACACTGTAATGGATTGCTAAATGGGGAAGAGGATGGGAAACCATGAGAACATGCCAGCAGAGTGAGTCTCTGATGAATACTCATAGAGTGATGTCCTGATGAAGCACAGTCTCAAAGTAACTTGCAAAGTTATGCAACACTGTGTTCACTGCCACAGGAAAGTCCAAGGTGCAATAGCGGTTGTTGTCAATCATAGGATCTCTATTGGGCTGGGGGGCTAATAGCTGGTGGAAATTGTGCAACCACACCACATAGGGCATCACAAACTGGGCTTCGGGATCTCGGTCCTTTTCCTGACAGGCTCGGACCTCATAGTACAGCTTGCAGGAGGAGATGGGAGCCAGGAAGGAGGTGTATTCCCCAGGGATGCTCACACTATCATCTTTTAAGAACAGCTGGGCTCTATCCAGGCATTCAGGTGACAGTTCATTGTCAGTGAAGGCATCTAGAAGCTCACTGACAATGATGTCTGCTTTCTCTGGAGCCACTCATTCATGCATGTCCCAAGAGACTACTGTCACCTAGCTTCCCCATTCTTAAAACTGCCAGTTCTCTAGCATCATCAAGCATTTGGGTTTTTCTCCACAGCATACAGCTTTATCCGCTGGTCAGCCTGCAAAGCTTGCCCGAAGGCAAGCATTCACCAGGGGACCCTGGACTGCTCCCACTACCATCAGCACCTCAAAGTTGGTAGCCTTCTCTTTTTATAGATGGCTTGTTGACACCTGAGAGTATTTGATGCGGTCTTTTTCAAATACTTCATACATCTGAGATTTCAAATTGTCCATCAGTGGCTAGAGTGGGGTTGAAGATAGTCTTCATAACCCTTGGCAAAGAGTTCATAGGCAATGGGTAGAGGGCAGTTCTGGCTCAAGTATCGCAGGTACTGAAGGTAGGAGCAAAACTTCTTCTCTGAGTGGTAGTTGGTACCTGTAATGATGAACCACACTTCCATCTTGAGGGGATGAAAGATGAGCCTCTGATGTATATTAGAAACAGCTGGAAATCCTTTCTTATTGGTCAAGAAAATGCTGGTAGGGAGAATGGCTGCTTTGATGGGTTCCCCAAGCCAATGATCAATGACATGATTAGATGGGAAGTCAGCCCCAATTTTGAGAGCCACTGCAATTCTCTTGCTATAGTCACACAAAGTCTGAAAGGTGTGCCACCACATCCATGTCGTTTCCTCTCCACTATAGTCCTCTGTGTGTGTAGTAGGTTCATTCTCAATTATATCATTGCGCAGGTCCTCTGGTGCCACCAAGGGTACCCGCATCAAGAACATAGAGGAGTGATGGCCAGTGTGGATGTGACTGGTCAAAACTCTGGCCAGGTTAATGTTATCCTCTTGATTGAGGAGTAGCAGGAAAGCTGGAAGACCCAGATATGCCCTGAAATTCAGCTCCTGTAACATGGCCGCCTCTGAGTTCCTGCGGATCTTCTCCCTTTTGAGTCTGGACGGATCCATGGAGAGAGCTTGCAGACAATTAGTGTATGCCAGTCCATTCCTGACAGCAGTAGGTCAGATCATGTCTGGGGACCAGGCCGATTCTTAGCAGATTCCTGAGTGAACTCCCTCTTGAAATGCAGGGGGAAGACAGGCACACAGAGGAAATCAAACCCATGTTTGGCCACAGCTCCCAATGTATCAGCTAGTCTTGAAAAATTCTGTCATGCTATCTCCAGCATTGTTTCTATTATCAAGGCCATATTTTCCAACTACTGATCTTTCCTCTTTGTTTCCAACCTTTACATTCCAATCACTAGTAATTATCAATACAGCTTGATTGACTAGTTGATCAATTTCAGACTGAAGAATTTGATAAAATTCTTTAATTTTATCATCACTAGCTTTAGTAGTTGGTGTATAAATTTGAATAACAGCAGCATCAACTGGTCTTCCTTGTAGGCTTATAGATATTATCCTATCACAGACAGCGTTGTACTTCAAGACAGATCTTAATATGTTCTTTTTGAAGAGGAATGAGAGACATTCCTCTTCAATTTGTCATTTCCGGCATAGTATACCATGTGAGTGTCAGATTCAAAATGGCCAATACCAGTTCACTTCAGCTCAGTAATGCCTAGGATATTGATGTGGATGCATTCCATTTCATTTATAAAAATATGCAATTTCCCTACATTCATAATTCGTGCATTCCATGTTCCAATTATTAATGGATGTTTACTGCTGTTTATCTTCCTTTTGCGTTCTCTTCAACATTTGCCCTGTCAGCAAATGTTGATCCCAATGGCTTTACTCTATTTGAGTCATCACAGTCAACTCTACTTTGAGGAAGCAGCTCTTTCCAAGTCACATTTTGAGTGCCTTCCAACTTGAGGGGCTCATCTTCTGGCACTATATCTGACAATATTCTGTTGTTCTTCATCATGTTTCTATATTCAATATTCTGTGCTGACTGTGTTCCACTACTATGCATAAGGTTTTCAGTGCTAAATATTCAGAAGTAGTCCTCTTTTTCTTCCTAGTCTGTCATTAACTGGAAGCTCAGCTGAAAACTGTCCATGGTGGGTGACCTACTGATGTTTAAAATACCCGTGGTATAGTTTCTAGTATCACAGAAAATACAAGCCACCACAGTATGACAAATTGACAGACCAAGTGGTGATGGGAGGTTTCATTTTAGTCCATAGAATTCCGTACCAACCGTCTCATGATTCCATACAATTAAAGTGAAATTAAGGGGTTGACACAACAGAAGTAGGTGACATGGGGCTCTGTACTACCTGTTCATACTGGATATTTGAGTAACTGAGTTGCTTTACCCTGAATCTGGATGTATCACTTCCAAAATCTGATAGCCTGTGACCGAGACATAATCCCTTGGTAACAACTCATGACCTGGAATTCAGTTACTAATAAGCTTCAGTAGCATACTAGGCCACCACTCATCTGTCAGTGTGTCATACTGTGGTGGCTTGCATGTTGTTGCAATATCGGAATCCATGTGGTACTGGAAGCCATGCCACTGATATTTTAAATACTAACAGGGTCATCCACTATAGACAGGTTTCAACCTCCAGACTAAGATAGACTAGGGAGAAGGATAAGCAGAGTGTTTCTGAATGTCTAGCTTCTGAACACCTTATAAATCACAGCAGAACTTTCACATATAGTACTATAAGATGAAACCATTATGAATAGCAGCAATACATCATGAGATATAATATCAGAAAATGAAAACATTAAGAATGCCACCAAGATATTGTGAAATATAATCCCAGAATATGAAGATACTCAAAATATTACTGGAGAAGAGATGTCCCCTCAAAATAGAAGTGATCCTTATGGCAAGAATTGAGTAAAGCTTTTCGGACCTTCATTTACTGATGGAGCACAACTTCAAAATGAGGAGAAACAGCTGCAAACATCCATGAATATTCAGAACATGGAACATATGAAGTATGAAACTAGGAAAACTGGAAACTGCCAAAAATGAAATGAGATGCATAAAGTTCAATATCATAAGCATTAGTGTGTTGAAAAGTACTGATATTGGAAATTTTGAATCTGAAAATCATATAGTTTGCTGTTTGTTGTTGTTGTTAGGTGCCATCGAGTCAGCACTGACTCATAGTGACCTTATGCACAGCAGAATGAAACAATGTCCAATCCTTGGCCAACATCACTACTGTTGCCACACTTGAATCCATCGATGCTGCCACCTGGCCAATCCATCTCATTGGCGGTCTTCCTCTTTTTCTTTGACCCTCCATCTTACCAAACATGATATCCTTCTCCAGTGACTGTTCCCTCCTGACAATATGTCCAAAGTATGAGAGAT
>NW_006408962.1:186413-187341 GCF_000296735.1 Chrysochloris asiatica
AGCCAAAATATGACATGGAACATATCCCATCTGAATTTAAAGACCCTCTCAAGAGTAAATTTGATTCACTAGACACTATTGACCAAAGACCAGAAGAGCTGTGGGATGATAACAAGAATAACATACAGCAAAAAGAAAGAAAAAGGTGACTAAAAAGACAGGAAAGTAAGAAAAGACCAAAGTGGATGTCAGAAGATATTCTGAAACTTATTCTCCAGTGTAGAGATGCTAAAGTTAATGGAAGAAATGAGGACGTAAAAGAGCTGAACAGAAAATTTCAAAGGACAGCTCAAGAAGACTAAGTATTATAATACAATGTACAAAGACCTAGAGTTAAAAAAACAAGAAGGGAGAACATATTCAACATTTCTCAAGCTGAAAGAATTGGAAAAAAAAATGTTCAAGTCTTTGGATGTAATAGTGAAGGCTTCTATAGGCAAAATCATGAGTTGATGCAGCAAGCAATAAGAGAAGATAGTAGTTATACACTGAGTCATTGTAATAAAAGGAAATGGTCGCTGTTCAACCATTTCAACAAGAAGCATATGATCAAGAACCAATGGTACTGAAGGGAAAAATCCAAGCTGTACTAAATGCATTGGGGAAAATAAGGCTCCAGGAATCGACAGAATACAAATGAAAATATTTCAACAAATTGGTACAGTACTGGAGGCACTGACTTATCTATGCCAAGAAATATGAAAGACAGTCACATGGCCAACCAATTTGGGCTGTTGCTGTTAAGTGAGTCAATTCCAAGTCATAGAAATGCTGTTTGGGGTTTCCGAGGAGTGGGTGGTGAGTTTAAACTGTCAACCTTGTGGTTCAAACCAATCTTGTGGTATAGTGCTTATTTTACAACACCACACCAGGACTCCAGTTGCTAGAGATCCATATTTGTGCCCATTTCAAAGAGAGGTGACCCAAC
>NW_006408962.1:188271-190503 GCF_000296735.1 Chrysochloris asiatica
CAGATGGTGAGCTTGAACTGATGACTTTGTGAATTAAAACCGATTTTGCTGTCCAGCACATTAATCCACAGTACCACACCAGGACTCATCATATGTCCTAGAAAGATGGAAAATGAATAAGGAAGACCATAGAAGAATTGATGCAGCTGAATTGTGGTGTTGGAAGAGAATATTGAAGGTACTATGGTATTCCAGAAGAACAAACTGGTCTTTGTTGGAAGAAATACAACAAGAGTACTTCTTAGAGGCCAAGATAATGAGACTGCATACTTTGGACATTTTATCTGGAAGGACCTGTTCCTGAAGAAGGCATTATGCTTGATAAAGTGGTGGACTAGCAAAAAGGAAGAACACCCTCAATGTCGTGGATTAACAGAATGGCAGGAGCAATGGGTTCAAACAAAACAGCAATCATGAGGGTGGTGCAGAACAGGGAAGTGTTTAGTTCCATTGTGCATAGATTTGTTATTAGTGATAACCAACTTAACAGCACCCAACAAGAACCACATGTTCATAGAAGAAGTTGATGCATTTTAATTATGGTGTTGGGGAAGAATATTAAAAGTTTCATCAACTATCAGAAAAACAAATAAATCTGTCTTGGAAGAAGTACAGTCAGAATGCTCCTTAGAACCCAGGATGCCAATGCTTTGTCTCTCATAAATTGGACATGTTATTAAAAGGGACCAGTCTCTGAAGAAGAACATCATGCTTGGTAAAGTGAAAGGTCATTGAAAAAGAAGAAGACCCTAAGGAGATGAATTGACCCAGTGGCATGAACAATGGGCTCAAGTGTCACCACAATTGTGAGGACAGAGGAGGACTAGCCAGTGTTTCCTTCTCTTGTGCATAGGGTCACTATGAGTTGGAAAAGATTCAATGGCAATTATCAACAACGAGAAGAAGAATTAAAGTTAAGGGTAGTTCTTTTATGCAACATTCAGGGTTGCACTCCAGAATCTTAGGAGCTAGGAGCTAGCATTGCTATTCTAATTGTCTTTGCCAGAAAATCTACACAATGTCTTTATTTGTAATCTATAGCTATTGTTGTTGTTGTTATCGTCAGGTGCCATTGAGTCAGAACTGACTCATAGCGACCCCATGCAGAGCAGAACGAAACAATATCCAATCCTGGGCCAACCTCACTACCGCTGCCACACTTGACACCATCATTGATACCACCTGGCTGATCCATCTCATTGGGGGTCTTCCTCTTTTTCTCTGACCCTCCATCTTACCCAGCATTGACATCCTTCTCCAGCGACTGTTCCCTCCTGACAATATGTCCAAAGTATGAGAGACGAATCATTGAATTTCTTGGTTCATTTAACCTAAGTGGCAAGTCAGCTTATACAGAGGACAGGAGTTAACCCTCATCCCACTAAAAAAGGTATTATTTAAGTCACTTCAAAATTGATCCAAAATATTAATCACAAGACAGACTTATATTGTCTCAAAAAACTCAATGAGTTTGCAAGCACTATGTATCTTTTATAGTGTGAAGAGAGATGGTAAAGTAACTTACATTTTATTTTATGGGTTAAAACCTAAAATATCCCAGTGTACTCAGCCCCTTAAAACCTGGATGATTTGGCAGATTCCTCAAACGTTCTTATTGTTGTTGTTCTTAAGTGCCTTTGATTCAGTTCCTACTCATAGCAACCCTCTATAACATTTCTGAGGAGCAACTAGCATGTTTGAATTGGTTCGCAGTTCAGTGCTAATCCTACAGAACCACACCAGATTCTGAAAAGTTCTGTAGATTATCATAATAAAGGACTGTATTGTGGGAGTGTGAGCAGAACAGTAAACACTAAATAATGGACAAATTTGTAGATGTATATTTTTATATATCCCCAAGTTCCTGTCAAGATTTTAAGTTAGATTTTGTAACTCATTCAGTGAGTAAACTTTTTTTGTCAAAGAACAAGAATGTTATCCTATAGCCTGGGTTTGGTAATTTCTCAGTCTAGTTATTAGTCAAAGACAACAAGTGGAAGAAGAGGAGAGAGGGAGGAATATAGCATCATCTTGTCAGGTATATGCTTGGGGAAGGTCTTTAAGATTTTCAAGCAAGAAGAGGTTGTTCTTGACACAGATGCCAGAAACAGCCTATGTGAGTGACGCCTTCTGACTTTATCCAGTGGTCTTCTTGGAGTGATCTACCACCAGAGGGAAGACAAGTTCAAGTGGACTCCCCTAGGGAAGGTCCTGCTCCATGTATAAGGATCT
>NW_006408962.1:191276-193901 GCF_000296735.1 Chrysochloris asiatica
GTTATTGTTGTGAAGTCCTGTTGAATCGGTTCTGACCCATAGCAACCTTGTATAGGGTTTCTGAGGAGCAACTGGTGACTTGAACTGCTGACCTTGCAGTTCAAACGGCTTTGCTGTCTGGTGCATTAACCCACAGCACCACACCAGGACTCCAGAAAATAGATAGAGCATTGGCTAAAGTACAAAACCTACACAAAGATGTCCTGACAATCAAAACTAAAATATCAGAAATGGACAATACACTGAAAAGGGTAAAGGAGTAGACTTGAAAGGATGGAAGAAGGAATCAATAAGTTTGAAGATAAATCTCTCAATATTTCTAAGACAGAACAACAAGCAGAAAAAAAGCCTTTCTGAAGAAAGCCTAAGATTCATGTGGGACAATATGAAGTGGAAAAACCTACCAGTGATTGGAGTTCCAGAACAGGAAGAAAAAAAAATAAAACCACAGAAGAGATCAAGAGCTTCTGGAAGAAAACGTTTCAATATCTTGAAAAACAAGAAGATGAGCACTCAAGTATCTGAATGAACTCCAGGCAGTATAGACACTTAAAGGGAATCACAAAGACATATCATAACCAAGCTCCAAATCAAAGACAAGGAAAGAATCCTAAAAGCAACTAGGGAACCAAAAGGTGTTATCTAAAAAGGAAAATCAATAAGATTAAGCTGTGATCTCACAGCAGAAATCACGCAGGCAAGCAGGCAATGGGGAGACCTATATAAACTCTGAAAGAGAAAAAAAACCTGCCAACCAAGAATCATATATCCAGCAAAGCTGTCAATCAAATGTGATGGCAGATTCAGAATATTTCAGGATAAACAGAAATTAAGGGTTTTGTAAAATCCAATCCAGCACTTCAAAACATACTAAAGGGAGTTCTTTACAGTGAGAACCAACAAAAGTAAACAACAACCAGGAATTAATATACATGACAATACAACCCAGAACTCAATCCAGAGATGGAAAAGTCCAGAGCAGAACAAAACTACAACAATGAAATCAGAAGATGTAGGAAGTCAGTCTATAATCAGGACAACTACAATGCAAAAGTATAGTAACAGAGATCCAGGTGGTAAAGAGGCAAGGTAGATTTCAGGATAAAACAGACTGTTTTAAAAGGAAGAAGAAATTAATAAAATATAGGGTAACTTCAAAGAAACTCCTTACTTCTCCATAATATATCAAGAAAAGGAAAATCCAAGCAGATTTGTTGTTGCTGTTTGTGTGCCATGGAGTCAGTTCCAACTCATAGTGGTCATGTACAGGATGTCCTAGGCTGTGAATCTTTACAGGAGCAGAAACCCTCATCTTTCTCCCACAGAACAGCTGGTAGGTTTGAACTGCTGTCCCTGGGGTTTGCAGCCCGATTTGTAACCACTACGCTACCAGAGGATTAGGAAAACTTTAAAAATGAGCAGGAGTGGCAATACTAATCTCTGATAAAATAAACTTTAAGGCAAACACGAGCATAAGAGACAAAGAAGGATATTATCTCATAATTAAAGGGTCAATTGAACAGGAGGACATAACCATAATAGATACCTTTGGGCACAACAAAAGAGCCCAAAAATACGTAAAGAAAACCCTAATAGAATTGAAGAACGAAATAGACAGCTCTACAATAATAGTGGGAGATTTAAGTACATCACATTCAAAAAAGGACAGAACAACCAGAGAAAAACTCAACAAAGACACAGACGAACTAAACAACAGAATTAACCAACTTCACATCATAGATTTGTACTTAGCATTCAGCTAAACAACAGAACAGTACATATTGTTTTCCAGTGCACATGGAATATACTTCATAATAGACCATGTGTTAGGCCACAAAGCAAGTCTCCATAAATTTTAAACATCCAATACTACAAAGCATCTTCTCACATCACAATGCTATAAAATTAGAAATTAACAATAGAAATATCACGGAAATAAAGTCAAATATGTGGAACCTGAATAACACCCTGCTTAAAAGCTACTGAGTAATACAACAAATAAAAAATGAAATTTAAATATTCATAGAAACAAATGAGCATGGACACACACCATATCAAAAACTTAATGACACATTTAAAACAGTGTTGAGAGGACAATTTTTAGCAATAAAAGCACACATACAAAAAGAAGAAAGAACCAAAACCAATTCATTAACACATCTCCAACAATTAGAAAAAGCCCAGCAAAGAAACTTACAATTACCATAAGAAAAGAAATAATAAAGATTAGAGCAGAAATAAATGAGACAGAAAAGAGAGAAATGATAGAATCAGCAAGACAAGAAGCTGATTCTTTGAAAGGATTAGTACAATTGACAAACCATTGGCAAATCTACCAAAAGCAAAGAGGAAGAAAACAAAAATAGCACACATAAGAAACCACATGAGTGACATCACAACAGAACCAATGGAAAGAAAAAGGATAATAAAAGAATACTATGAAGAGTTGTACTACAATAAATTTGAAAATCTAGAGGAAATGGAAACATTTTTAGAACAACATGACTTACATAAACTTACATAGAGTTTAAGTAGAAAACTTGAACAGACTTATAGCAAAAGAGGAAATTGATTAGGTCATCAAAAAAATTCTTCCCCCTAGAAGTCTTTAAATCAAGTATCAAT
>NW_006408962.1:195306-196380 GCF_000296735.1 Chrysochloris asiatica
ATTAGAAAAACCATCAACGTAATCCACCATATAAATAACAAAAGGAAAATAGCCGATGATAATATCAGTTGCTGCAGAAAAAGCAGTAGACTAAATCCAACACTTATTCTTGATAAAACAGTCAACAAAGTAGGAATTTAAGGGAAATTCCTCAACATAATTAAGAGCATATATTCAAAATAACAATCAACATCACACTCAATGGACAGGATCTGAAAGCATTCCCTTTGTGAACAGGAACCAGACAAAGATACCTTTATCATCACTCTTATTCAATATTGTGTTGGAAGTCTTAGCCAGAGCTATAAGGCAAGAAAGGGAAATTAAATGCATCCAAATTGCCAAAGAACAAGTAAAACTCTTTCTATTTGCAGATGATATGATCCTATACATGAAAAATCCCAAAGATTCAGCAAAAAATTTTTAACGGAAACCAATGGAAAAATCAACAAAAGGGCAAAAGAAAAAAACAAAAAAAAAAAATCAGTTGTTTTCCTCTATACTAATAAAGATATCTCAAAAAAGAAATTAGGAAAACAATAGCCACTCAAAAGACGAAATATTTAGGAATAAATCTAATCAGACAAAGAAAATTATAAAACAAGAAACCAAAAAAGATTTACAAAAATGGAAGAATTTACCATGATCATGGATAGGAAGACTTAACATTGTGAAAATGTCAATACTGCCCAACACAATCTACAGACATAATGCAATCCCAATCCAGATTCCAGCAACATTATTTGAAGAGATGGCAAAAACAATCATGAAATTTATATAGAAGGGCAAAAGTCCTAGATAGCCAAAGCACTGCTTAACAAGAAGTACAAAGTTGGAGGCCTCTCACTCCATTCTGATGTGGGACATTCCCACTTGAAAGGACATGCAGATCAACCCAGACCGGCTAGAGGAACAGAAAATGCTTCTTGAAAGAAAGACCAGACTGTTTGACTGTTACAAGAATAAGCAGACTGTTTGGCTGTTAAAAGAAACTGTTCTCCTTGGAGCCAACAAGGCAAGAAAGTCAGCCCTTCAGGTTAAACCCCTTCCAAGACTGAAATTCAAAGGTAACTT
>NW_006408962.1:197342-198458 GCF_000296735.1 Chrysochloris asiatica
GAGAGAGCATACAGCTGAGGACCCTAGACCCATGGAAAGAGAAGGGCTGTGTGATGGCTGGCAGGAGGTTGGCTTGCAAAATGTGGCCTTTGGTTGTTTAAACAAGTATGTAGTTCTGTGCAGTTTGTATACATCCAAAAAAAATGAAGAGAGGCAAATACTGTTAATTGATGGTGCGTGGAGTGAATTGTAATAATTGCAACAAAACAAAATACAATTGGTTGAGTGCAAAACTGAGATTCTTCCATGTAAACTATGAGTCAATTCACAGTGGAAACTTAAAAAAAAAAGAAGAATTTTTTGATGGTTACCAGCGGTGGGAGGGAGGAGACAGTAACTCACAGGTTAGGGGAGAGATGTATGATATCTCAGGTGATGGGGAAAGGCAATATACAAGGAGGAGGAAGGCAATGCACAAGACGAAGGAGGGGAGCAGATGAACAGGGAAGATAGGGGAAGACATATGGAGGTATGTATGGGCTAAATGAGATGAAGGTAAACAGTAATGTAGACTCAACTTTGGAACAAGAGAGCTCTGTGATACAGGGATCAAGACAGAGTCTGAATGGGGAAAGGAGGGGAAATAATGTTAAGGTGCTTGACTGCCTTGTGTATATTGTTTTTCCCTACCTATTACAATAAAACAGACATTTAAGTGGGATAGAAAGAATATTGGGGAATATGATTACAGAAGTTGGTAACCCTGTCTTCAGCGTATAACTGATTGATTAGGTAAAAGTGGTACTAGAATTTGCCCAGAGAAATAGCCTTCTTGTTAAATCTTTGTGGAGTAAGGGACCTTATTTGGTATTTTAAGCTCCACCCAGAACTGTCTGAGATTGTACATACCCACTTAAAAGAATGAGCAGACCAACCCAGAGCATCTGGAGGAACAGAAGATATTTCTTGAAAGAAAGACAAGTGGAAAACAAACAAAAAAGAAAGCCAATGGGCTGTTGGAAGATCAATCAAGCTGTTTGCCTTAGAGTCATCAGGGCAAGAAAGGTCAACCCATCAAGGTAAATCCCCTTTAAGACTGAAACTCAAAGGGAACACTTGAGCAGACTTGTAAGCTCGCTGGTGACCTCTCTGGCATGCTTGTGAGTGAAAGTGGAG
>NW_006408962.1:199346-201271 GCF_000296735.1 Chrysochloris asiatica
AAAAAAAAAAAAAAGTGGGGGGTGGGGAATAGAGGTAAAAACTGTTAACTGATGGTGCCGGAGGGGATTGTAATCATTGCAATGAAACTAAATATGATTTGTTGAATGTAAAACTGATGACCTACCCTGTACACTATCACTCAATTCACAATAAAAGCTTTAAGAAAAAAAGAAGAAGATGAAGCTGTTCTCTTCTAACAAGAGGAAAAAAAAACAATTTCTGCCACCTTGAGGAGTTCAGAAGAATCGGGTATATAGATTCATAGTATCTACCAAATATCTCCATCTTGAATCAAAAGATGCCACTCTTCTCTTATTGGACCCAGATTTTAGCAATGAACAACTGTAAAGTTGGAGCATTTTTTGTGTTGTTGTCTCTTGCCTAATTAACTATGGACATGATTGTCTTCATGTTGGCTCTCAGCAACTTAAGATGAGAAACTCTTTTAAAGCTTCTGTAGAGGTAACCCTGTGAACCACAAGGTTGGTGGTTCAAACCCATGAACTGATCCTCAGAAACCCTGAAAAGGGTCACTATGAGTCAGAAGTGATTCAATGGCAATTAACAACATAGAGGTCTTTTAAGAAACCCTGTTAGCATAGTGGGTTACCAGTTGAACTGCTAACTGCAAGGTCAGTGGTTAAAATCTACCAGCTGCCCGGAAGGAGAAAGATGAGGTTTTTCTGCTCCCATAATGATTTACTGCCTCATATCTCCTATACCAGGTGGATATGAGTCCAAATAAATTCCACCTCAAAATCATCACCACACCATAGAGGTCTTTTGGTTTTCATACTACCTCCTAAGTTGAGAGTTAGCTGCCCTGAGCTTACTATTCTTTTTTTTTCTAGACTCCTAGTGCAGTTAACAAAAGTCATTTAACTTAATAATCCATATACCACCATTGGCTTCAGATGTTTCAAAAAAGTAGAACAATCAAAATGGTGAATTATTGAATCTCGACTTTGCTGTCAATTGTTCCCCCTTTCTGACTCTAAACAGCATTCTGAAGTGCTTTTGCAATCACCTACCTTGTTTCTCCCAAGAACTACTGTGCATTCTGGGAAAACGTACCCCTTATACTTCCCTCTTTGCCCTCTAACTTAATCATATCAATGCAATATGGTTAGAATTAATCAGTAGAAGTAAAGTTTCTTAATCTTTTATCCAACTCTACCATCTTGAGGTATAAGGAGCTCTGGTAGCGTAGTGGTTACGAGTCAAGCTGCGAACCTCAAGGTTTGTAGTTCGAAACTACCAGCTGTTCCATAGGAGAAAGATGAGGCTTTCTGCTCTCATAAAGTATACATCCTCAGAAACCCTATGTGAGGTCGCTATGAGTCATAACCCACTCCACGGCACACCACCACCACCACCATCTTGAGGTATAGCCTCCACTAACCATGCCATTCTTTTTCTCTAAAATCTGATAAATCACATAAATTCTTTAACTAGTCTTTGAGTTTCTGTTCCTTGTGAGCTATGCACTTACTAGCTCATAAATGTTGTCAAGATATCTCAGAGACTTTTAACTGAGAAAGCAAGTCTGCCTTGGCTTTTGGTAGCACCTCGACTCATATGAACCCTATGTAGGGATTTTGAGAATCTAAGTATCTACGGGTGGGGGTGGGGTGGGAGGGTGAGGCGGGGATATGTGTCATCTTTCTCCTGAGAAGTGGTTGGTGGGTACCAAATCAATTGTATTGTGTGTTTGATTTCCTTAAAAATCCTTAATAATTTTTTGTGTCCTCATCTTTTTCCTGAATTTGAAAGTACATTGATTGCTATTTTTCATGCATGCAACTTATGAGCCAAATGTTATCATTGGTCACTCCTTAAATCTGCCTTCCCGCTTCTGTTCCTATATCAGTAAAGGTGCAAACTGCGAACCTGAAACCCTTCAATGTAAAACAGAGGGATGGTG
>NW_006408962.1:201371-218310 GCF_000296735.1 Chrysochloris asiatica
GGTGTGGTTATGTAAAACAGAGGGATGGTGGTTATGTGCCGTGGAGTCAGTTTTGACTCACAGTGACCCTGTACAGGGTTTTCGAGCATGTAAATCTTTATGAGAGCAGAAAAGCCTCATCTTTCTCCCCCAGAACAGCTGGTAGTTTCAAACTGCTGACTATGAGGTTAGCAGCCGGATTCGTAACCACTATGCTACCAGAGTGCCTTAGAGGGATGGTTGTACAGGAAACCATCTACACACATAATGGGTGAACTAAGAAGCCAATCAGGTCTTGCCAGCCTCATCAACGCCCCCCACTTCCCTCCCCCCTCCAACTAAGGAGCTCTGGTAGCATAGTGGTTACCAGTCGGGCTGCTAACCTCAAGGTCAGCTAGTTTGAAATTACTATTGGCTCTGTGGGAGAAAGATGAGGTTTTCTGCTCCTATAAAGATTTACAGCCTTGGAAACCCTATACAGGGTCACTATGAGTCGGGACCGACTCCACGGCACAACACCATGTGAAGGATGGATCCGCACTGACCTGTGAACCATAAGGTCAGCAGTTTAAACTCACCAGCTACTCCTCAGGAACCCTATACAGGGTCATGATGAGTTCAAAACAACTTAACAGCACTAGCAACACCAACAAAAGGATCAGAAGGTCAGCACAAAAGAGGAAGACTCCTAGTGAAACTGACAGACAGTGGCAGCTATAATGGGCTCAAATATAACAATTGTGAGGACGACACAGGAGCAGGCAGTGTTTCCTTCTGTTGCACACCACACGGGGTGGCCTTGAGCAGGAACTGACTTGACAGAACCTAACAACAGCAAGGATGAAAAGAGAGAGGGAGAATGGTTGGGAAGCCTGGTGTCACCTAGTAGAACAGCAAACATGATGTGATGTCCTGTTTACCAGAAGCTAAAACAACCGGAGAAAACACTGCAATGAAGCACCCAAGGAACACAGCAAGGAGTAAATAAATGCCTTGTTTTCTCTCTTCCTCCTGTCCTTTATTATGTCTCTAACTGACCAAACCCAGCTGAAAGTCACCTAATTGGGAGATTTGGAAGTGCAGGCTACAGGGTCAGTGTAGAGTAGGAGAAAGACTGCTAACTAGAAATGCGCTTGTTTTTAAAGGTAAAGATAAACTGTTACCTCTCCCAATATGCTCTATCCACCATCTGCATCCATGGAAATATTATCCAAACATCAAACTACAGAATCATTTTTTTTTTCTTTTTTTATTATAGGACTTAGTTTTCTTTTTTATTTCTATTGTATGTTGCCGGTCCGTCTACTATGAGGGATTAATCATAGTTTATCTTGTATTTTGATTATTTGTACTTGTATTATTTCTGTCATATTTGATTCTAAGTCTTGGAAAATAAAGATAGTTGGTATAAATCTGAGATTATCTTTGTGCACATAATAGATTTTTGTTATTGAATAAATTTCATTTGGCTTCTAAGTTTTGTGAATTAATGAGCACTGCTGAGTTCTCATTAGAGATCGACATTTTTAGTAAGATGAAAAGGTAAAAAGGGAAGAGAATCATCAACAATTTAGTCCTGAAGAGGCAGAAGTGAAAAAAGAGCACACCTTCACAGTACTTGTACCCATTGAAATGTTAATGAAGCACCTGTTCAAAAAATCTATTAATATAGTGTTATAATTCATAAAGTGCTTTTATTTCCATTATGTACTCTTGTCTCACAGAACCCTGTGAAATAGTTACTATTAATAGCCTCATTGTACATATGAGAATACTGAGAATCAGAATAATCAAATGGCTTGGCTTTTCAAGAATAAAATAACACTACTGCATTTTCAGACTGCAAAGCCTTTTGAACTGCAAGGTCGGCGGTTCAAACTCAAGCTGCTCCTCGGAAACCCGTTATACAGGATCACTATGGGTCAAAATCTACTCCATAGCACTTAACAACAACAACAACAACTGCATTTTCAGCAGTAGGGTAAAGTTTAAAACAAGAAAAGAAAATACCAAAAATATAACAACAGAATTAGTATTTATTGTATGTCTAATAGTTTAAGCACTGTATAAAAACATACACCAGACAATCAAGTTTTAAAGATTATTATCCATATTTAACATTGCACAAACGAAACAGACAAAAATAAAACTGAAGTTCCTAGAAACCTTGCCTAGATAATTTGTGTGTTTATACTGCAATTTATTTTGCACAAGACTCAGCATATGGAGTTAATACCTATGCCCATAGCCACTTGTTTTTATCTTACAATTAAAACACTGATTCCAGAGGGATAACAATTGAAATAAGGCTTTCTATTTTCTGTTAATAAATTCATTTTCATTGTCACATTATATTTACTCTTTCTGTTACAATGCCTTTTTCATAATGCCACTCTCAAGGGAGAACAGCATAGAAAAAAATGTGAATAGCAAATAAAGTAATATTTAATAGATTCCTTTGCTTTTCAATATTATGCATGAATTTTAAGGTCTGCACAGTTCTGCCCTCTTGTGCTTTACCAAATATGAAAGAGTAGATTTCAGATCATTAATAATTTTGTCAATTTGTGTATTCATAAATTTCTGATTCAAATGAAATTAACTTTTAGTCTGAATTTAAATATTCACTATTTCACATGTTTCCAAGCAATTTCAAATTTTTTATATTTTTTCTATAAATAACATAGAATTTTCTATAAATAACATAGAATTCATTGTAAACAATTTATCCTTCTTTCAAAATAAGTAGCTTTGGGAAACATGTATGTATTGCTTATGGCACAAAATATAGATACTTGATTAGAAATGTATAACAAATAAAATCTTAAAGGAAACATAAAAAATATAGAATTATTTATATGTTATTTATAATAAGTAGGAAAAATGTAATTATCCAATATATTCCTCACAGAAGAAAAAGATTTGCAAACAAATGCGTATCAGTGAGTTAAAATCATGCAGTAAAACATAATTTTTTTTTCTTTTTATGCCAACATGTGGAATCATGCTATGAATGCATTGAATGTAGACATAAAAAATCTATGTTTGTTTGTGCATACTGATTATAGTGTATTACAATACCATGTCCTCAATTAAAGGCAATTACAGATTTGTGGTGTGCTGCTAATTCTGGCTCTTAGAGGCCTATATGATGGGTTAGAATTGTCCTATAATATTTTCCAGGCTGCAATCTTTATGGGAGGAGTTATCTGGGTCTTTTATACTGTGGAGCCAATAGATGGGGGCAAACTGTCAAATTTTTGGTTAGCAGCTGAATACTTATATTGCACAACCAGGGCTCCTATTACAAGTCTAATAACATGAATATCACTTAATGCCAATTTTAATCTATATTCTTTATTAAATATTTTAATTTCTAAATATTGTCAAACTAAAACCAACCAAACCCCCCTGCTATTAAGGCATTTTTAACTCAGTGCCACCCTAAGTAGGGTTTCTGAGACAATAAATCTTTAAAAGAGCAGAAAGCATCATCTTTCTCTCACACAATGGCTACTGGATTCAAACTGTTGACCTTGTGGTTAGTAGCTGTATTCAAGACTATTTGCAATTTATCATTTTACCCAATGAAAGAATCAGTTAAAATTCTGCTTGAATAATAAACTGGAAGCTGATTTTATGCACTTCCCATTGCACATGACCAAATAATAATGCCATACCCAAATAAACCATATCATTAGCCAAGATGGCTACACAATGCTGTGATACACCGGAGCTTTTTCATTCCAATTTGTCTTAGGCTGGGTTCTCTAGAAAAGCAAAACCAATGATGTTTATATATCTATATATGTGTTCTTCTTCTTGTTGGAGACGGTTTCAACTCATAGCGAACCTGCATAGGGTTTCCAAGGGGCAACAGTTGAGTTTGAATTGCCAATCTTGTGGTTCAAACCAACCTTGTGATCCATGCTTATCCGACAATGCCACACCAGGACTCCTATGTACATATAAAGAAAAGTTTATATCTAAGAAATGGCTCACATAGTAGTAGAGGTGAGCAAGTCCCAAGTCCATGGGTCAAATGAACCATAATGAGCAGGTCAGATGGCAGGTAGGTTGGGTGGATAAGAAGGCAGGCTGCTGATGACCCCCAGGATCAACAAGCAATAGAACAAGCCACTGACTCAAGTACAATGAACCAGAGGTTGAATGGTGAGCCAGATGAAAGATTCAGACACAGCAGAAAGCAAGCAAGATTTGCTCAGTGTCTCATATATTGAAAGTAGGCCACACCCCCAAAGAAACTTCCTTTCAATTGACTGCTCGTAGCAGCTCTCATCATGGAGTTGATTGTATTTTATTAGATCTCATCATGTGGGAGGACTACACATTACCTGTCAAACCACTGAGAATCCTGGCCCAGTCAAGTGGACACAAAACCTTAACTATCTTACCATTCAAGATCATTCTACCTCTTGTGGTTCCCTAGTTTTTCCAGGAGTTCACAAGACGATTTCTCAACTTCCGCAAAGCTAATTTAACATCTTCATTCCTCAGAGAGTAGATGATGGGGTTCAACAGGGGTGTACAAACAATATAGAACAATGAAATGAACTTATCCACTGAAAATCTGCTAAAAGGCCATATATAGAAATAAATGCAAGGCCCGAAGAAAAGAATCACCACTGTGATATGAGCAGTTAATGTAGAAAGTGCCTTGGAAGACCCGCTGGAGGACCGGCGTTGGACAGTGATAAAAATGATGGTGTAGGAAATAATTAAAGCCAGAAAACAGCTCAGTGCTATCAGACCACTGTTAATGAGGATCATAATTTCCATTTCATAAGTATTCATGCAAGCCAATTCTATCACCATGGGAAGGTCACAAAAGAAGCTATCTACCTTATTGGGACCACAGAATGGTAGGTTTACTAAAAAAACCAAGTGACTCCCAGAATGAATTAGACCTACAGTCCAGGAAATAGACACCAAAATTTTACATAGTCTCCAACTCATAATTGTGCTATAGTGCAGGGGTTTACATATGGCTATAAATCTGTCAAATGCTATAGCTGCAAGCAACATCATCTCACTTCCAACAAAAATGTGAAGAAGGAATATCTGAGTCATACACCCTTTAAAAGAGATAGTTTTGTGCTCTACAAGAAAGTCTGCAAGCATCTTGGGAGTGGCAAAGTTAGACTGACAGATATCGATGAAAGAAAGGTTACTGAGCAGGAAGTACATGGGGGATTTCAGATGGGAGTCAGAGGAAATGATAACAATAATCATGATGTTGCCAAGTACAGATGCCACATATACTATAGAGAAGACTGGAAGAAAGAAGAGCTGAATTTCCCGAGAATCAGAGAGACCCAGCAGCACAAATTCAGATACTGCTGATTCATTTGTGTGAGCCATGTATTCAGTGCACAATCACCTAAATAAAAGACAATTAATGACATATTAGGGTGATTCATAATATAACACAGGTAGTTAACACACAAAATAAATGTTTCCAATTAAGACAATTCACCTTAATGAAACATACTCATAGGTATCAATCGATCACTATTTAACACCTAGGAAGATTATGGGAAATGGGAGAAGTGTGGGGGAAAAATAAAAGATAATGCTCATTTTATAATTTAAAAGATAAGATGCACATATTAAAACAACCTAAATATTATAAAATAAGAAATTGGCAGATATGAGTGACATATTCATCTCATAAACATTAACAAGCTGAGAGAAATTAATTTGTGCAAAATGGTAAATTATGATATCATAGAGTAGAGATTACTTAGTTAAGTCTTTTTAAAATTTTGGGATTCACTGGACAAAAAGACAGAGAAAACAATTGGAGCATTAATACAAAGGTAAAAATATGGAAGACATTGTCTGGGACCCATGAGACAAAAGGCTTAGCTATAGGAGAAGGTGCATGCTTACAATTAAAAAATAATAATAATAAGTGGAAATGATAGATTTGGGTATCATTTTGGATGCAATTAATCTTGAAACAAGGCTCAGTGTATTAATTAATGGTCTTGAAGTTGAGAATCATAGACTTGGAAGTGTTTTAAGAAGCATTTGTCATATTAAAGAACGAAGGAGAGAAAATCTAAGTCTTTAAAATGGTAGGACTCTGAAAGTTTCTGTAAAGGTGAAAATATTTCTTTACATCCAATAAGTAGTAGTAAATCAAATTTATCTTCTGTCACATAAAGACCAGACATTTATGAATAAACCATCTATGCATTTCAGTCTCTTCCTTCATGCTGTGTCTTTTATCTCTTCTTAAACATTTCTTGGTACTCTTGGATTTACAAAAATCTATAACATTTTCTTTAATGATACACTTGGAAATGCCTCATATAATTTAAATATTGTGTCATTGTTAACTGCCATTAAGTCGGGTCTGACTCAGCGACCCTGTATAGGGTTTCTGAGGAGTGGTTAGTGAGCTTGAACCACTGACTTTGCAGTTCAAATCAACCTTGAATTCCAGAGTCTTAACCCACAGCAGCACAATAGGACTCCTAATATAAATATACATGGTAAAATTGGAACACATAATAGATTCTGAAAGGGAAAAAGTTGGCTCGCACTTAAATTCCCTCTAAAATGTTTTTGGACATTTCACTTATCATGTTGCACATGAGGAAACACTTGATACAAAAAAAGAATATTACACAACCTCTAGTTTTTAAAGAAATTTATTTTGTTTTAGCCATATACCCACTAATACACAACAGATATTCATTTGCCCGTATAGTGATTGAAGATCTGCACCCCATATTCTTCACTGGTTGTTAAGGCCAGATGATTTAGATATAGCTAAAGTAATAAACATTTTAAACTTTAAAAGCAAAGCAATATAAACTGAAACCAAACCATTTTGGTTTAGTTGATTTTGACTAACAGCAACCCTAAAGAACTGACCCATAGTGTTTCATAGACTGAAATCTTTATGGGGAGTCCTGGTGTGGTGCTGTAGGATAAGACCTCAACTGCTAATTCCAAGGTCAGTTGTTTACATCCACCAACTCCAACTCAGAAACCCTACAGTTGGTCTCTATGGGTCAGAACTGACTCAAGAGCACCTAATAATAACAATGTCTTTGCATTTGAGTTAAAATAACTCGTTTTAAAAAGAATTCAGAAACTTCATATACTCAAGTACATGACTAGGTCAGCGAAGCCAAAACTAATCTAAGAACAAGTTATTTTCATGGAATTTGGATCTCAAAAGGGAAGATCTGGGGAAATGCTGGCATGTCTGATCCTGTGTTTACATTAGTCAAGGGAAAAAAGAGACAATCGAACTTTGGACATACTCACCCCAGTCCCTAACACCACACACACAAAAGTCATGAAAAATTATAGGATCCAATCCACTGTCTAAATTCTGCTAAATAATATTGTCATTTAATAGGCTAGTATTTTGGGGAGAAAAACTCAGAAACATCTGGGCTAGTGAGGAAAACATTTGTTTTAATACCAAATATATAGAGACATATGACAATAACAGCAGTGATATTAGACCATTGTAATCACAGTAATAGAGACTCCAGAGTAGAAGTTCTACTGATATTTTACAATAGGATTTGCCACCACTTAAACCACACATCTTGGACTGTTGCTGTTGTTAAATGCCATCAAGTTCCTGCCTATATGGTGACCTTGAATAAAGTTTCAGAGAAGGGGCTGGTGGGTTTGAACCACAGACCTTGTGGTTAGCAGTACAGTGCTCATCCTATAGCTACAGCACCATACTAGGACTCTCCACATTATGTATAGACTTCTATTTTATCAAATATTATAAAATATGTTTTGTGTAATGATAATAACTTTTACAGCACTATGTTCCAGGCACTCTTCTAAATACATTGCATATATTAATTCATTTTATCCTGACAATAATCCTGCAAACTAGCTGCCATTCAAATATCTATTTTACAGATGAGAAAAACTGAAGCATGGAGGAACTTAGACTAAGTAAGTTGCACAAGTTTGGTGGTTGTTAGTGCCATGGAGTCAGTTCTGACTTATAGAGACCCAGTATAGGGTTTCTGAGGCTGTAAATCTTTTCAGGAGCCAAAAACCTCATCTTTCTCTTACGAACAGCTGGTAGTTTTGAACTGCTGACCTATAGGTTTGCAGCCCGATTCATAACCACTATGCTACCAGAGCTCCTTTGCACAAGTTTACACAACTAATAAACTGTTCACTTAATAATAATGGCTTGAGAGTGGCCAGATTTCTTTTGGGAAAAAAAAAAAGAGATTTTCTGGAAATATCTAAATTTCCTACAGATTCAATCTTTCCAATATCTAATAAATTATTTGGCTTTTTAGTCCTTATTGTCTAAATTATAAGACATAATTAGATAGTCTCTCTATGCTAAATTTCCATAATTTCTTATTGCAAGCAAAACAAAGCAGAACTGATGTTATAGTTCTACGGACTAGCTGTATGACCAACCTTGAAGAAAGAATTAGGCTACCCTCAGCAACATCTAAAATTCTAGGTTGTTGTTGTTGTTGTTGTTAAGTACCGTGGAGTCAGTTCCAACTCACAGTGACCCTGCACAGGGTTTCCGAGGCTATAAATCTTTACAGGAGCAGAACACCTCATCTTTCTCCCACGGAACAGCTGGTAGTTTCGAACTGCTTTCCTTAAAGTTAGCAATCCAACTCGCAACCACTACACCACCAGAGCTCCTTAAAATTCTAGCTATAGAGGCATATATTAATTTGTGTGATGGGAATATGAGTTTGAAAAAGTCACTCAGAATTCCTTAAACTAAGTTCAGAGCACTCAACTTCTTCATTAATGAAACATTAATTCCCTTCTTGCTAGTGTAGCTCAGAGACGAAAATATTTTTAAATCTCAAAATACACCATAAGAGAATTTATCCATCCTAGTTTAAGACCAAATTTGATATATAGGAAATTAATCTTACATTAATATTGTTGTTGTTAAGTGCGGTTGAGTCGATTCTTACTCGGAGTTTCTGAGGAACAGCTGATGGGTTTGAACTGCTGACCTCGTGATTCGTAGTCCAGTGTTCATCCTACAATACCATACCAGGAGTCCAATCTTACATTAATACCCACCTCTAAATCATATCAATGAAACTCTAAAACCATATGGTTTTTACTGTTTTGCCCTTAATTTATCCTTTAAAACCAAAATAAAACATGTTTTCCTGTAGGAAAAGAAATGAAAAGCAGTAAAGGACACCTAGCAATTACTGCTCAGTAGACTCAAATGTCCTGTGATCATGAAGATGATGCAGGACTTGGCAACACTATGAGTCAGAGCTGACGCAAAAGGAAGCAAACAACAGCACACCACTGATCATTAGTCTGTCTCACATAGGAGCACCTCTCTTCATCTCAGGCTAATTTTTATATTAAATAAATATTTGTTTAAAGCAAGGCTAGATATTTCCTAAATAGAAAGTAAAAGAAGACAAAGAGGCAATACATAAAGATTGTACCAAACACTCCCTCTCATCAAACTGCTCATCAAAGTTTGATTTTATTCTTATCAGGCCAGACCTTAAACCTGACAGCAGGAGAGTCATTTAGTCAGAGAAGAGAGCAACAGAAATTTGACACTTCTAGGCAGCATTTCCAATTTGACTGAGATACCAATAGCCTCCTCTTTGCTGAATTCTAGGTGTTCATTTGACATATAGAAGACAGCTTTCTTACCTAGTCCAAAAATATGTAAACATACGCATCTATTTTATACTTTTAATAGCTCACCCTAGTCCTTCTGCTCTCCCTTACATTTGCTAAATTTGGTGCCCAGATTATTTCTAAACTCTCTTCTTTCAGCTATAAATCTTCATAGCGAAAATATTTGCAATATACTCTTGACTTGATATATTTTAATCTGATGCCTTGCACTCTGCTAAAGTAAGATCTCTGGGTCCTGCCTTAAGGTAGTGAGGGTTGAGCTCTTCTTGCCCTCAATTACACAATTGCAATAGCCTAAGGTCAGACAATATAAAGCCTTCTATCCTGATGCCAAATAACTAATCTCACTGGAGAGGTGATAAATCAGTGTTTAGAGCTGCATTGGGAGTAATTATGTTTTACAAAATTTTTTTCCCACAGAAAGAAAACAAAAGTAAAGCAAAACAAAAGAAACAATGTATAATAAGTAGGTGGTATATCTGACAACGAAAAAATATTGACTTGTATAGACTCCTGGAGTCCTGGTCTGGTGCTACGTGTTAATGCACTAGACTACAAGGCCGGTTTGAACCTCAAAGTCAATGGTTCAAGCTCACCAGCCACTCCTTGAAAACCCTATACAGGGTCACTATGAATTTGAATTGACTCAACAGCACTCAACAACAACAACAACAACATAGACACCTAGTTAACAAAGTTGACTCTGCAACTTTGTAACTTTTAATATGACAATCACGTTATTGTTGTTAGGAGCCATCCGGATGATTCCTACTCATAACAACTCTATGCACAACAGATCAAAGCATTGTGTGGTACTGTGCCATCATCATTATTATTGCTCTGTTTAATCACATTGATGCTATCGCTGTGTTCATTCATCTCAGTAAGGGTCTTCCTCTTTGTTGGCTGACCCTCTGTTTTACCATAATGTCCTTCTCCAGAGACTGGTCCCTCCTGATACTATGTCAAAAAGCTTGCAGATTGTAACTGATTATATATTTCTGAGTGGTTTTGTGTACATCCCCCAAACAACACCACCTCCTACCAACACAACAAAAAACAACAGCAGAGGGAATAGAAACAACATACTGTTGAATGATGATACACGGAGGAGATTGCAATCATTGCAATGAAATGATGAGTGTAAAACTAATGTTCTCCCATGTAAACTATCATTCAATTCACAATAAAAACTTAAAAAACAACACAAAACATGAGATGAAGTGTTGCAATCCTTGCTACTAAAGAGTATTCTGATTATTTTTGCAAGACAGATTTGTTAATTCTTCTGGCAGTCCAGAACAACAATGTTGTTATTGTTGTGAAGTGCTCTAAAGTCAGTTCTGACGCATAGCAACCCTGTATAGGGTTTCCAAGGAGCAGCTGGTGGGTTTAAACTGCTGACCTTGTGTTTCACAGTCCAGTACTGATCCTACAGTGCCACAGCAGGAGTCCAACAATACAATCTTACAAGTGAATGCCAAGCCTGAAGGGGCACAGTCACCAATAATAATAAGCTAACAAAATAATTTCTTTTGCTTAACTGGTAGTGTCTTCTGTAGTTTCATGAAACAAATTTTGAAGATGATACGTGTATATTTGAAGGTGTTCTTACTTCCCTTCCATTTCAAATCTTTTATTTCTTCTCAATGATGCATCAACAGTTTCTTCAGCTATAGTTTATATAACAAATTGTCTTGGTGCCATATTCCTTACTTTCTCTAGAGGTCATGACTCAAGTTTTAAATAGCCATTCTCCTTACTCTCCAGATAACATTTCTCTGAGCTTACAGATTTGTTCCTCCAGGGCTCCTAAAAAATCAGGATAGTCATTTTTTCCAGCCAAACAATTCTATTCAATTATCCATCTAAATTTTAAAACTAAGTAAAAGGTTTGTGTCTCAACAAAAAAATAAATAAATAAACCCTTCATTAGGGTCATCTGAGTGGGTTGTAATTCAACAATAGTCTTTTTCAGGGAGCTGTTGTTGTTGTTAGATGCCATTGAGATGGTACCAACTTATAGCAACCCTATGCACAACATAATGCAACACTACTCGGTTGGGCCAACCTCACAACTGTTGCCATGCTTGAGCACATTGATGCTGCCACTTTGCCAATCCATCTCGCTGGGGGTCTTCCTCTTTTTCTCTGACCCTCCACCTTACCAAACATGATATCCTTCTCCAGTGACTGATCCCTCCTGACAATATGTCTGAAGTATGGGAGACAAACTCTGGTCATCCTGGCTTCCAAGGAGCACTCTGGTTGCACTTCTTCCAACATAGATCTGTTTTTCTTTTGCCAGCCTATGGCACTTTCAATATTCTCCTCCAACACCACAGCTCAAATGAGTCAATTCTTTTATTGTCTTCCTTATTCATATGTAGGTATACAACAACAGAAAACAATGCAACAAATTTAGAGACATTTAGATTTTACATTCTGAATAGAAGAGAGTATTTTGTTTGCTCTTTTGGAAGCCCATGATACTTTCAATATTCTCCTCCAACACCATAACTCACATACATCAATTCTTCTACAGTCTTCCTTATTCACTGTCCAACTTTCACATGCATATGAGGTTATTGAAAATGCCATGGCTTGTGTCAGGCACACCTTAGTCCTCAAGCTGACATCTTTGCTCTTCAACACTTTAAAAAGGTCTTGTGCAGCAGATTTTCCTAATGTAATACATCGTTTGATTTCTTGACAGTTGGGTTGTTGTTGTTCAGTACCGTCAAGTCGATTCCGACACATAGTGACCCTGTATAGGGTTTCCAATGAGCAGCTGATGAGCTTGAACCACCGACCTTGCAGTTCAAACGACTTTGCAGTCTGGTGCATTAACCCACAGTGCCACACCAGGACTCCTGGGATAGGAGGGTTCAAATAAGTCCATACCAACCATCCCGTGATGCCATAAAATTAAAGTGAAGTTAAGGTACTGATTGCAATAAAGGGGCTCTGGACTATTGGTTCATGCTTGTTGCCTGAGTCATTGAGCTGCTTTACTCTGTTTCTAATGTACTGCTTCCAAAATCTGATGGCTTATGACTGAGTTCCTAATAAGCTTCAGTAACAGGCTAGGTCACCACTCATTAGTCAGTTTTTCATACTGTGATGGCTCACATGTTGTTGCAATGCTGGAATCTATGTGATACTGGAAACCATTCTGCTGGTATTTTAAATATCAGCAGGGTCACTCATGGTGGACAGAGTTCAGCAGAGCTTCCAGGCTAAGAAAGACTAGCAAGGAGAGACAGAGTGCTTCTGATTGTTTATCTTCTGAACACCTTATAAATCACAGCAAAACATTGTCACATATAGTACCAGAAGATGAAAACAGCAAAATTATCAATAACAGCAAAACATTGTAAATAGCAGCAAAACCACCCAAATATTGTCAGATATCTTGCCAGACAATGAAGATCTCAGGTTGTAAGACATTCAAAGTACTACTGGAGAAGAGTTACCTCCTCCAAACAGAGCTGATTATGGTGTGGATGGAGTAAACTGTTCAGGAACTTCATTTAATTATGGGGTACAATGCACAATGAAGAGAAAAAAATGCTATAAACATCTATTAATATTTAGAACATGGAATGTATGAAGCATGAAACTAGGAATACCGGAATCTGCCAAAAATGAAATGAAACACTTAAAGATCTATATCATAGGACTGATATTGGGCATT
The DNA here is from genome assembly GCF_000296735.1 of Chrysochloris asiatica. NCBI lineage: Eukaryota > Metazoa > Chordata > Mammalia > Afrosoricida > Chrysochloridae > Chrysochloris > Chrysochloris asiatica. The sequence goes on from NW_006408962.1 coordinate 214,723, forward strand.
TTGAATCTGAAAACCATATAGTGTACTATGTCGAGAATGGTAAATTTAAGAGGAATGCTGAAGCATTCATGATCAATAAGAACATTTCAAAATCTATATTGAAGTACAATGTTGTCTGTGATAGGATAATATTCATTTGCTTGCAAGAAGACCACAGTCCCGGTGTGGTAGTGTAGTGTAAGCTCTGGGATGCTAACCACAAATTCATCAGTTCAAGCCCACCACCTGTTACTTGGAAAGCAACATAGTGTTACTATGAACCAGAATAGACTAGACAGCATTTTACAACAATAACAACTAGTAAGACAAGATAATAGCAATATTATTCAAATTTACATACCAAACAATAAAGGCATTGATTATGAAATTGAAGAGTTCTACCAACTTCTTCAGAATCCTGATGAGGTGCTGTGGGTTAATGTGCTGGACTGCAAAGTCAGTTTGAACTTCAAGGTCCATGGTTCAAGCTCACTAGCTGTTTCTCAGGAACCCTATACAGCATCACTATGGGTTAGAACAGACTCGATGGCACTGAAGCAACAACCAACTGCTTCAGTCTGAAAGTGATCAAATATGCCATCAAAATACATTTACAAGGGCAGGATCACAGCCAGGCTGATACAGAGCGAAGTCATGGAGCGACTTGTGGAAAAAGGTGTGACTTTTTAAAAAATTGTTTTTTCCTCCTCTCCCCTCTCACACCCTGTCTGCCCAGCCCAGGCATCTTCAGGTGGGTGGGAGCACACCCCCAAAAGGGTCCTGCCTAGTGCCCACATAGTACAATTTTCCCACGGTGCAAAAAGGAAATCCCTGAAAGCTCCAGTGGTTCCAGAAACTGATTCTCTGGTGGCTTCTTATGACATCTTACTCAGGGATTTAGTCCTAATGTTGATTCTCCTATCTGGGCGGAAGCCTTTATTCTTGCCTTACCTAACAAGACACAGCAGATCTGGCCATACAGCTAAACCATATCTGCACCCTATAAAGTCCCAACATAAAAGGCCAGAAGCAACATCAATCATTATTTACAAGGAAACAGTCATTTTGAGAATTATACTGTGCATATGCAGATACCTAAATGATCTTCAGAGATAACATTGTAAACATTTTTTTCCCATTTATTTCTCAATATCTGGCTACACACCTTCATGGAGGTGAATAAAGGAGGGACTGAGCAAGTGGACACCCCCACCCACCACTGAAGGTTTCTTTTGTGCATGCATACTGACCAGCACAGCAAAGGCTACTAGAGAGTCTGCTATGGTGTGTCTTTGTTTTTGTTTTTGTGTGCTTGTTTTTGTTTGTCTCTTTCTTTTGTACTTTTGTTTCTGTTTTATTGTCCTTTTGGCCTCACTTTTTTCCTGGGGGTGGAAGCTTTTTCTCCCTATGTTACCCAAGAAGAGACAGCAATTTTGGCCATATAGCCAAGCTACAAGCATACCCTATAATATCCTACCATCAGCACAGGAGCCAATACCAGCTTCTATGCATTACATAGATAGCCAACACTTGCTAAGCTGGCTCACAGTTGAGTAATAAGAGACATGAAAAGGGAAGACTATCTCCAAATCACATCCACCAGGATACACTCAGTAAGCTTAACACAGCAACATACATTCATTTAAACATTGAAAACACATCTAACTATTGAAAATGTCCAAGAAAAAACAACAAAAGTTCTTGGCACATGTCCAGAAACAGAAAAGAGTAACTGAGACAAATGAGATGGAGGCAGACATAGACTTCCCATTAGAAGGAGAGCAGGTTTTGGATATGCCTGAGAAGGAATTCAGAAGAATGATATGGAGACAAATCCAGATGCTTCACAGAGGGGTGGAGGAAAATAAGGAAGAAGTCAGGAAAGTGCTACAGGAGCAATCAAACAAGATACATATAAATGATTAAAAATAACATATCAGAAATGGACAATATACTTAAAGTGCAAAGAACAAGATAGATATAAATGATTAAAAATAAAATATCAGAAATGGACAATACACTTAAAGTGAAGAGATAGAAGCCAGAACCAGCGAGCTAAGAGACAAACCTCTCAATACTACTAAGATAGAAGAGTAAGCAGAAAAAGGGATAAAAACATGTAAAGAGAGTCCAAGATTCCTGTTGGACAACGTGAAGAGGAATAACTTAAGAATTATTGTCATTTGGGAACTGGAAGAATCACAGAAGTCCACAGAGGAGATTGTTGAGGAGCTGTTGGAAGAATATTTCCCTAATATCTTGAAGGATGAGAAGATAAGCATTCAAGAAGCTGAAAGAACCCCAGGAAGGACCCCAAAAGAAAATTACCAAGACATGTCATAATCAAGCTCTCCAAAATCAAAGACAAGAAGAGAATACTAAAAGTAGCCAGGGAAAAGAGAAGTGTTACTTACAAAAAAGTAAACAAATCAGATAAAGCTTTGATCTCTCAGCAGAAACCATGCAGGCAAGAAGGCAATAGGAAGACATATAAAACCCTGAAAGAAAAAAACAAAACAAAACAAAACAAAAAACTGCCAACCAAGAATTGTCTACCCAGAAAAACTGTCAATCAAATACAATGGTATAACCAAAACATTCCAGGATAAACAGAAGCTAAGTGACTTTATCAAAGACAACCCAGTGTTTCACAACATCCTAAAGGGAGTTCTTTGGACTGAAAACCGATAACAACGGACAACAAACAGAGATTGACAGATGTGGCAACATCACCTGGAGCTCAGTTGACAGATAACAGAGTCAAGAACAGAACACAATTACAACAACGAATTCAGAGGACCTGGGAGGTCAGTAAAAGATTAAAATAATAACAATGTCAAAAAAGGGAAAAATATAGGAACAGCGATCCAGGTGGTGAGGAGGTCAGATAGATTGCAGGTTAAAATGGACTGTCTTAAATGAAGTGAAAATTAGTAGATTATAGGGTAACCTCAATTAAAGTTAATACTTCACAACATATCATGAAATGAAGGACACCACTAAGAAAGAAAATTATAGACCAATGTCCATCATGAATATAGATGCAAAAATTCTCAACAAAATCCTAGACAACAGAATATAACAGCACATCAAAATAATAATACATCATGACCAAGTGGGATTCATATCAGGAATGCAAGGATGGTTCAACATTAGCAAAAAAAATCAATGTAATCCACCAGAGAAATAAGAAAAATGCACAAAAACACACAATCGTATCGATTGATGCAGAATAGGCATTTGACAAAATCCAACATCCATTCCTGATAAGAACACTCAACAAAGTAGGAACTTAAGGGAAATTCTTCAACATAATTAAGAGGATATATACAAAACCAATAGCCAACATCACTCTCAATGGAGAGAAACTGAAAGCATTCCCTCTGCAAACAGGAACCAGACAAGGATGCCCTTTGTCACCACGCCTACTCAATATTGTGTTGGACATCTTAGCAAGAGCTATATGGCAAGACAGGGAAATTAAAGGAATCCAATTTGGCAAAGAGGAAGTAAAACTCTCTCTATTTGCAGACGATATAATCTTATACATAGAAAACCCCAAGGGCACAGTAAAAAACCTACTAGACCTCATTGGAAGATTCAGCAAAG
>NW_006408962.1:218678-219803 GCF_000296735.1 Chrysochloris asiatica
ATTCTTCAAAAAGATGGAAAAAACAATTACAAACTTTATATGGAAAGGAAAGAGACCCAGGATAAGCAAAGCACTGCTTAAGAAGAAGAATAAGGTTAGAAACCTCTCACTCCCTGACTTCAAAATTTACTACACGGTTACAGTGGTCAAAACAACTTGGTACTGGTACAATGAAAGCTACATAGATCAATGGAACAGAATCGAGATTCCAGAAATTAATCCATTTACATACAGTCAAATGATTTTTGAGAAAACACCAAAATATATAACATGGGGATGATATAATCTCTTCATCAGATGGTGCTGGCAGAACTGGAAAGCAATATGAAAAACATTGAAATAAGACCGTCACCTCATGCCTTATACAAAAGCCAACTCAACGTGGATTAAAGACCTAAATGTGAATCACAGAATTATGAAGGCCATCAATGGAAAAATAGGAACAAATGTGAGGGCACTAGTTTAGGGAATATACAGACTACCAAACATTTTGAAAACTACACAAACAAAATTAGACAAAATAGATGAATGGGGCATACTAAAAATTAAAAACTTATGCGCATCAAAAGACTTCACCAGAAGAGTAAAAAGGGAACCCACAGAATAGGAAAAAAATATTTTGCAATGAAACATCAGACAAGGAACTCATTTCTAAAATATATAGGAAACTACAACACTTCTACAAGAAAAAAGACAAATAATTCATGTCCTCCAATTAAAAAATGGGTGCAGGACATGAACAGACACTTCCCCAAGGAGGAGACCCAGGCAGCCAACAAACATATGAAGAAATGTTCACAATCACTAGCCATTAGAGAGATGTAAATCAACAAAAAATGAGATATCATCTCACACCAGCAATAACAGCAAAGATCAAAAAAGTAGAGTGCTGGCGAGGATGTGGAGAGACTGGGACGCTCCTGAATTGCTGGTGGGATTTCAAAATGGTCCAACCTTTCTGTAAAGCAATATGATGCTTCTTCAGAACATTGGAAACAGAAATACCTTATGATCCAGCAATTTCTCTAGTTGGTATTTACCCACAAGAAATACGAGCCATAACACGAGTAGATATATGTACACCAATGTTCATAGCAGCACTATTTACAATAGCAAAAAGATGGG
>NW_006408962.1:222793-224776 GCF_000296735.1 Chrysochloris asiatica
AATCACTGGAGACACTGAATTATTTATGCCAAGAAATTTGGAATACAGTTACCTGGTAAACTAATTGGTTGTGTTGTTGTTAACTGCCAGCGAGTTGATTCCAATCCATAGCAGCCCTATTAAGAGTTTCTGAGGAATGGCTGGTGAGTTTGATCCACCAACCTTGTGGTTTGAATCGACCTTGTGGTCCAAGTGCTTATCCTACAGTGCCACACCAGAACTCCAATTGGTAGAGATACGTATTAGTGCCCATTTCAAAGAGAGGTGACCCAGTGGAATGCAGAAATCATTGACCAATATCATTAATGTTACATGAAAGTAATATTTTGCTAAGTTTATTTCAAAGTGGTTGCATAGTGCATCTACGGGGACCTTTCAGAAATTCTATTAGGATTCAGAAGAGGGCATGGAATGAGGGACATCGTTGCTGACATCAGCTGGATCTTGGGTGAAAGCAGAGAACAGCAGAAATAAATGTACTTGTGCTTTACTGGCTATGCAAAAGTTTTTAGCTGTGCAGATCATGTTAAGTTATGGATAGCATTGTGAAAAATGGATATTCCAGAGCACTTCATTGTGTTCATGAGGAACCTGTACGTGAACCAAGAGACAGTAGTTTAAGCAAAACAAGTGGATATTGAATGGTTTAAAATCAGGAAGGTATGTGTCAGTGTTGCATTCTTTTACTATACATATTTAATCTGTATGCTGAGAAAGTAATCTGAGAGAGTGGATTATATGAAAAGAGTATGGCATCAGGATTGGAGGAAGACTCACTAACCACCTGTGATATGCAGATGATACAACTTTGCTCACTGGAAGTGAAGAGGACTTAAAATACTTACTGCTGAAGATCAAATATCATAGCCTTCAGTACAAGTTTCAACTCAATGTAAAGAAAATAAAAATCCTCACAGCTGGACCAATAAATAACATCATGATGAATTGTTAAAAGATTGAAGTTACCCAAGACTTCATTATACTTGGAGCCAACATCAACACTCATGGACACAACAGTCAAGAAATCAAATGGCATACTGTACTAGGCAAATCTGCTGCTCAAGACCTCTATAAAGGATTCAATAGCAAAGGTAATAGTTTGAGGAATAAGATCCAGCTGACCCATGTCATGTATTTCCATCATCTCATATATCCTCAAAAGTTGGAAATGAATAAGGAAGACTGTAAAAGTACTGAAGCATTTCCATTGTGATGTTGGAAAAGAACCACTGGATGCCAGATGAACAAACTAGTCTTTGTTAGAAGTACATCAAGAGTACACTTTAGAAGCCAAGATGGTGAGACTGTATACTTTGGACATTTTATCAGGAGGGACCTATTCTTGGAGAATGACATCATGCTTATTAAAGTGGTGGTTGTTGTTGTTAGGTTTCATCATGTCGGTACAAACTTGGAGTGACCTTATGCACAGCCGAATGGAACACTGCCCGATCCTGGGCCAACCTCACTACTTTTGCCACACTTGAGTCCATCAATGCTGCCACTTGGCCAATCCATCTTGCTGGGGATCTTCCTCTCCTTCTCTGACCCTCCACCTTACCAAACATGATATCCTTCTCCAGTGACTGTTCCCTCCTGACAATATGTCCAAAGAATGAGAGACGAAGTTTGGTCATCTTGGCCTCCAAGGAGCACTCTGGCTTCACTTCTTCCAAAATGGATCTCTTGGTTCTTTTGGCAACCCACGGCACTTTCAATATTCTCCCCCAACACCATAACTCAAAAGCATCAATTCTTCTAAGGTCTTCCTTATTCACTGTCCAGCTTTTGCAATAAAGTGGTGGGCCAGCAAAAAAGAAGAAGGCCCAAATGTCATGGATTAACAGAATGGCAGTAGCAATGGTCTCATTCATAACAACAATCCTGATCCCTTCTAACAATATTTCTAAAGTATAAGAGATGAAGTTTAGCCATCTTGCCCTCCAAGGAACACTCTGGCTGCACTTCTTACAAAATGGATCT
>NW_006408962.1:225801-234178 GCF_000296735.1 Chrysochloris asiatica
AATATGGATCTCTTCCAATCAGTCGGCCAGATAGTTGTCTTCCAAATTTCTTGGCAGAGATGAGTGAGTGCCTCCTGTGCCGCCTCACTTTCTTGAAACATTTCAATTTTTATTCCATCAATTCCTGGTGACTTGTTCTTTGCCAATTCCTTCAATGCACCTTAGACTTCCTTCTTCAGTAATCTTATGAGTAAGGGATGGAAATTTAAATGCATTTATATAATCGTTATGAATGTCTCCCTTTAATTTATTGGGGAAAAAGTTGAAATATAACAAGGTGCAAATATTAAGGCGCTTGTATTGAGCTCTTAGCTGCTAATTCAAAGATCGTGATTCAAATTTACCAGCTGTTCTGCTGTAAAAGATGAAGCAGTCTGCTTCCATAATGATTGTAGCCTTGGAAACCATATTGGGCAGTTCTATACTCTGGTAGTGTAGTGAATTGGGCTGCGAACCTTAAGGTCAGTAGTGCGAAACTACCAGCTGTTCCGTGGAAGAAAGATGAGGCTTTCTGCTCCTGTAAAGATTTCCAGCCTCAAAAACTCTGTACAGGGTCGCTATGAGTCAGAACCGACTCCACGGCACATAACCACCACCACCACCACCACCACACTGTCCAACAGGGTCATTTTGAGTTGGAGTCAACTCAATAGAAAGGATTCATTTTTGTGTTTGTTTTATCCTGGCTTTATTTTCATCATTAAATGAATTACTCACAAATGTAGTAACTAACTTGAACATCTCTGATTTGATGTCTTGACAGTGGGAGGGTACTATACAGCAAGGAGTTCATCTTTTCAAACTGAAAGTTCACCAGTGTCAACCTTTTAATGAAAGTGGACACAATTTTTAATAATTAAAACTTTTATACACACTTTAAGCATTGAAACATTATAGAAACTTGTGCTTGTCCTTATTAAAGACGCATTCTGTGTGGTTTTGCTTGCTTTGATATTTTTTAAATCAAATTTTTAAAAAGTCATTATTTGGTGGGGGAGTGAATAAAATAATAATAAATAAAGAGCAGCAAAGAATAAACTTTTGGTGAAACCATAGAAGTATTTAATTGGCTTAAAGCAAAGTATGGTATTTTAACATTTTTAAACATTGAGTCTACCGAGACATGTCATCCACTTCATGAAGATTAGAATTTCTTTTACTTAAAGCATATGATAGATTGGGATGTTGGTGTGGCAGTGTAGGATCAGCAATGGACTGCTAACCACAAGGTTGGTTTTTAAATCCACTAGCTGCTCCTTGAAAATCCCATATAACGTCACTATGAGTCAGAAATGACTTGATGACATTTAACAGCAACAACATAGATGACTTTACATCAGCATATTTTCATGTATAAGCATACAAAAACTACTGGCTTTTTTTTTTTTTTTTAATTCTGTCTGCTCCTAATTTTCCTCATTATAGGTAAATCTATTTTATGAACCAGTTTTAGATGTCTCCAGGTTTTGAACAAGTTCAGAATACTTACAAGTTTCTCTATCAGTCATGGTCTAGTCAGAAGACAGATATCATATGAATGTATTTAACAGGGAACATTGATATAAAGAATTAGTAACTTATCAGAAAATTAATTAGTAAGAGAAAATAAAAAAGAACCCTTAAGAATAACCCATGGCTGAAGACTATCCAATGAAGGAATAAATTTAGAAGAGTGTATCCCAGGACTTTAAGACTTCTTTGTATAGTGTATGAATGTGGCCCACTGAATGGGGAGGAGTTTTTGGGTTGCCCAAGGCCAAAGGTGTTCAAGACGGTGCACCAAAGCTAATGAGCAGAGGATTTCAGCCTGAGACCAGCAACAAAACTCACTGAATGGTGAGTGTCAGTGAAACTACTGGTCCAACAAAGTATAAAACCATTGTTCTTGTAATTGTGGCACTGTGGGCTAATGCATCTGACTGCAAAGTCATTTGAACTGTAAGTTCAGTGGTTCAAGCTCACCAACTGGTCCTTGGAAACCCTATACAGGGTCGCTATGGGTTGGAATTGACTCAACGATACTTCACAACAACAACCCTTATATAGAGTTAGATCTGGCACCATAAGAAAAGCCGTAGGCTGCTAACCACAAGGTTGGCTGTTCAAACCCACCAACTGCTCCCTTGAAATCTTGTACAGGGTCACTGTAAGTCAAAATTGACTCAAAAGCACTAAACATTAACCCTTACATTTCTCACTTAGATGATCTTTGTTTGTGTTTTTTTTTAATGCAGCAAGGGTTTTGGAAAAATAAACTTGAAAACTCGAATCAACACCAATACAAATCCTAATAGTCTCCAGAGTTTAAAAAAGAGATCCAACTCGGGTCCAGGTAGCCAATTTGGAATATATGTTTTAACATTGATTCTTTGTTACTAAATACTTCAAATGCACATTGTTTCACATGTACATTTCACACAGACTAAAAGCTAATGTTGAAATAAATTTGGCTTTGCAGATTTTCTGTTCTTTTCTATAGCTTATAATCTTTGAGGAAACTGGAATTATCCTAACAGGTCAGGAAATGTTCAATAAATGTAACTTTGAGGTAGAGGTTCCTCGTTAACTATAATTCCATATTTTAAAGGATTAAATTTCTATTTTTAAATTGTACTCATTTGTATAGAATGTTTTTCAAGCATTGTAGTTAGAAATGTCATAAAATCAGGAAAATGATTTTTATGCCACAGAAAAGAACCAGAGTAAGTTTCCATTTCCCCCCGTTACATTTGTATTTAGCTGTAACAAAAGCAGTGAATTCATGAATACTATCTGTTTAGCAATTCTATAATTTATATCTAGAAAGATAATCATATGAACAAAAATATAGATTTTTCATGGTTATTGTTTTAACTTTTGTTTGGGTGATACTGGGTAAAGACTTTCTAGCAGTCATTAAATACTCTCTATGTCAGCTTCTTCATTACTTTCTCCATGAATGAGATATATCACAAGAATACTATAAATATCTTTGTCTAAAGAGTATTGATTTGATGATTTTGAAAGAATTTTGTCTTAATGCAGGGAATCCCTTACTGCTAGTGGCAGGAGTCCTGGTGTGGCTTTGTAGGATGAGCACTAAACTGCAAGGTCATTTTGAACCACAAAGTCAGCAGCTCAAACTCACCAGATGCTCCTTGGAAACCATATACAGGGTTGCTATATGTTGGAACCAACTCGACAGCACTTAATAACACGCAACAGTGGCATTTCAGTAATTTTCTTGGGCTTCAGATAATGAGTCAAAATTTTCCTTATGGCAACTTTCATATCCTTGTTTCTCAATGTATAAATAATGGGATTCAGAATAGGGGTGAAAATGGTGTAAAATATAGCTAGGACTTTATCCACGGGATAGGTAGTAAAGGGCCATAAATAGATGAAGAGGCAAGGTCCATAGAATAATATTACCACCATGATATGGGCAGCCAGTGTAGAAAATGCCTTGGCCATTGCAGCAGAAGACTTAAACCAGACAGTGACAAGAATAATAACATAAGAGCAGATCAAGAAAAAAAAAGTACTTAGAGAAACTAATCCACTGTTGACCACAATTAGTATTTCAATGATATAAGAGTCCATGCAGGCAAGCTTGGTCACTCGAGGAAGGTCACAAAAAAAGCTGTCTACAACATTGGGTCCGCAAAAAGGCAAGTTCACAGCAAATGATGACTGGGTCAATGTGTGCAACAAGCCCACAAACCAGGAGATCATTACCAAGACATTGCAAGTCCTCCGGTTCATGATGACCACATAGTGTAGTGGTTTACATATGGCTACGTATCTGTCATAAGCCATGGAGACAAGTAACACCATCTCCCCCCCAGTAAAAAGGTGGATGAAGAAAATCTGGGCTATGCAGCTGTTGAAGGAGATGGTCTTATGTTCGCTCAAAAAATCTGCAATCATTTTAGGGGTAGCAAAGGAAGATTGACAGATGTCAACAAAGGAGAGGTTTCCCAAGAGGAAGTACATGGGAGAGTGCAAGCTGGAGTCAGAAGTCACAGTGAGGATAATCAGGAGGTTTCCCAGTATAATGGCCACATACAACACAGAGAAGAAAATGAAAAAGAAAAGCTGGAGCTCTTGTGAACTGGAGAGTCCCAGCAACACAAATTCAGACACCATCGAAAAGTTATCCCTATCCATGGACCCAAGTTGCATGCTTGCTCTGAAACAACCCTAAGGGAAGAAAAATAGGGAGAGATCAATTTATGAACTAAAACCATTTTCAATGTGAATAATTCTGTAATATCAAATATAGTGTGCATTAGCTGAACACAACAATTTTGACATCGCAATGATATATATGGAGAGAAGTAATGAGCCTATGAAAATGTCTAAATAAAACTTAAAATTTGATCAGTCTCATTAAGGAGCCTTGGCTTTTGAATAGTCACAGTAATAAATTGGTTCACCTGTGAGCTGAGTTGTTCTCACAAAACTTGAAGAGGAACTTCAGGTCCAATTCATTAGGTTTTAAAGATTGGCAAAGATATTTTAGATGTGTTGGTCTTGTGATTATTTTCCATTATCAATTTTAATAAATCTAAGTACAATATTCTTTTAAATTCTGTAAGACATATATATGATTTGATGCTTACTAGTTATATGACATTGAGCTACTTCATTTTTCTGAGCTCAGATTTCCATATCTTGCAATAGGTTTTCCACATCTTCAAATAACCTGTGGAAATGATTTATTTAAAATAACTTAAATAAAGCATTCATGTTTTAACATGATAAAACATTATAACTCTTTTTTTCTATCAAAGTATTTGTAATACAATAAATATTCCTAATATGTTGTTGTTAGCTACCATCAAGTAGAACCAATCCATAGGGTTTCCTTCTCTCTAATTTTTATGGAAGTAGATTGCAACCCTTTTATTCCAAGGTATAGCTGGGTGGGCTTGAACTGCCAATCTTTAGATTAGCATCTAAGCACAAACACTTTGCCCCACCTAGGGATTTTCTTAATATGTTAAATAATAGTACATTAACACAAATTCTTCTTATTGTTGTTGCAGAAATCATAAGCAATTTAGAAAACTCTCAGATCAATGAGATTCTGTTGGGTGTAATTAACCAAGTTTATAATAATAACTCCATTTATGATTTATTCTTTTGTGTAATTTTTAATGCATATTATACCTTAACCTTAATTGCCTAGAACTTATTTTACCTGATTATCCAAGATTAGTACCTTAATGTTTCATTTTCTTTACCTGCCAAATTCAAATTTGGATCAATTTATATTCCCCTTGTTTACTTTTCCCCATGGCTAATTTAATATATCTTTTAAATTAATAAAAGAAAACAATTATTTTAGGATCTTGGTTTTGCATTGTTGTTGTTGTTAAGTGCTGTAAAGTTGGTTCCAACTCATGGCGAGTTTGTATAGCATTTCCAAGACCATACATCTTATCAGGAACAGAAAACCTCATCTTTTTCCCTTGGAATAGCTGGTCAGTTTGAATCCCCTGTGGTTCCTAATCCAGTGATTAGACTGCAAACATGTCATTCTCCTAAAAAATCGATTTGTTTGGAGCCTAATTAATTCTAATAATTCAATTATTCATCACTTTCTTTTTTCTGTAAGGATACAGTCTACTATATAGATATGGAGTCCTGGTGCAGTGTTGTGCACTAATGTGCTGGACTGCAAGGTTGGTTTTAACCACAAAGTCAGTGGTCCAAGTTCACCAGTTGGTCCTTGAAAACTCTATAGAGGGTCACTATGGGTCAGAACTGAAACGACGGTACACAGCAACAACAAATATAAAACTAGGTTGGTTGACCTGGTAAAAGTCTAAAAGATATTATTTAAGTAAAATATTATTTCTGACAATTAATTGTTGACTCAGTCATAAGTGGATGATTTCAGCCCTAATTAAGAGCACCCCCTTCTTACATGGCTTACTTATTTCATACAGGAAGCAATGTGTTTTCTGTGTCTAGTATATACAACTATAGCCACTCTTATAGCATGGTGGTTATGAGTTGAGCTGCTAACCTAAGGGTCAGCAGTTCAAAACTTACAGCAGTTGCGAGGGAGAACAATGAGGCTTTCTGCTCCCATAAAGATTTACAGCCTCAGAAACCCTATACAGGGTTGCTATGAGTCAGAAACAACTCCACAGCACACCACCACCACCACCATAGGCACTATACACTATATACATCTTAGTTCTTCTATGGGACTGTGGGATAAGGTACTGGACTACAAGGTTAGTTTGAACTGCAAGGTAAGTGGTTCAAACTCACCAGCCACTCCTTGCAAACCCTATACAGGGTCACTACAAGTTGGAACCGACTTGGTGACACTTAACAACAACAGCAAAGCCACTCATATAGATTGATAAGATTACACTCCACATAGGAAAACCTGAGGTAGAGAATTGTTTCATGCACTCTTATTTGCAGTAACTTTCTGAGAAGCATTTCATTTGCCCACACTTTGAATGATACCTTGTTTGTATACTCTGAAAGAAGAGCAAAAATTTCAATTGACTCAAAATAACTGTGTAAATTGTATTAGCAACCATAATAAAAATGAGCCATCAACACCCATGGAAGAGTCAAGAAATAAAAGGATGTGTTGCTTTAGGCAAATCTGCAGAAAAAGACTTGTTTAAAGTGTTCCAGAGTAACAATGTCATTTTGAGGACTAAGGTGCACCTGATCCAAAACATGATATTTTTAATTTCCTCATGTGCATGCAAAAGTTGTACAATGAATAAGGAAGATGGTAGAATTGAAGCATTTGAATTATGGTGTTGGAAAAGATTATCAAAACTACCATGGAAAAGAAGAACAAGCAAATCTGTGTTGGAAGAAGTATGGACAGAACGTTCTTTAGAAGCTAGGATGTCAAGAATTTGTATCTCATACACTGGACATGCTATCAGAAAGAACAAGTCCCTGGAGAAAGACATGATGCTTGGTAAAGTGGAGGATCAGTGAAAAAAAGGAAGACCTTCAAGGAAATGTATTGTTATAGTGGCAGCAGAAATGGGCTCAAACATAGTAACAATTAGGAGAATGGCTCAGGACGGGACAATGTTTCATTCTGTTGTACAAAGGTAGCTATGAGTCAGAACCAACTCAATGGCACCTAACAACAATGATATAAGGGAAGGATAGTTTAGGGGATACTGAAACACAACACAAATTATTCTATCATTTTATTCCAAGTGCAACTTGTTTCTTTTCTGATCTCCAATTCTGTTCTCCAAAGGAGCTTACATGGCACAGTGGTTAAGTACTCGGCTGCTAGTCATAGGTTGAACATTTGATCTCACCAGTGGCATTGCAGAAGAAAGGGGTATCAGTTGCTTTAATAAAGATTATAACCTTGGAAACTCAGTAGGGTTGTTTTGCTTAAGTGTACAGAGTTGCTATTACTTGCTATGCCATGGTTTTAGTTTTTGTATTTTCTCTATTTCTATAATAAAATTGTTCTTGTTTTCATGCTCATGGATTTATTATGTTAGATTACCATCTCCATCAAATGAGTGCATTATATGAGTATAATATGTGGAAGCCTAAAAAAATAAGGCAGGTTTCCAGTAAATGTTGGATAATATTTTTAAATCTGCAAAAAGAGAAAAACAGAGTAGAAAGACATTTAGATTTGAGAAACGTCTGGGTGTCAGTTATTAGGTTAGGTGGTCCCATGCATGTATGTTGTATCAGGAACACAGTGAGTCTGTAGTATAAACACTGGAGTGTGAACCACAAGGTTGGTGGTTTGAGCCCACCAGCCATTTCTTGGTGGGAGAGAAATGAGCCTTTCTGCTCCCGCATAGATTTACAGCCAGGACAGGTACTTAACAACAACAGCAGTATGCTATATCAAGCAATTCTCATAACATATATGAGGAGCACATTATTACTCCTGACTTGCAGAGAAGAAACCTAAGATCAGACAGATCTTAATCCCCAGGCTGTTAGACAGCTAGTTGTTGTTAAATGCTGTCAAGTCAGTTCTGACTCATAGTGATCATATATAAGGTTGCCAAGGTAAGCTTGAACTGCTGACCTTGTAGTTCAAACCAGCCTTACAGTCCAGCACATTAACCTGCAGCACCACATCAGGACAGCTAGCAAGTGTTGCAAAATCTGAGCCGAGGTTTGAAATCATATAATAATAATAATATATTAACATTTACTAAACATCAGAAAAATGTCAGGCACTGTTGTTAGTACTTTACATACATTAACTGAATCCTCCCATAACAGTACGTGGGAAATACACTTACAAATCCCATTTTACCAAAGGAAACTAGAGCCCCAGAGATGCTATGTAACTTGCCAAGAGCTACACAGCCTGAATTAGGACTCCGGAACTAATCCCTTCAGCACTACATTATAT
>NW_006408962.1:239663-241177 GCF_000296735.1 Chrysochloris asiatica
TGTGGGCTTTTCTCCCACGAGCTTAACTCCATTCACGTCATCATGGTCAACTCTACTTTGAGGAGGCATCTCTTCCACAGTCACGTTTTGTCTTCCAACCTCAGGGGCTCATTTTCAGACACTGTATCTGACAGTGTTTCTCTGCTATTCAAAAGGTTTTCAGTGACTAACGATTCGGAAATAGTTCATCACTCTTTTTTCCTAGTCTGTCTTTGTCTGGAAGCTCATCTGAACCTGTCTACCATGGGTGACCCTGCTTGTTATTTAAAATACTGGTGACATAGCCCTCAGAATCAAGCCACCACAGCATAACAGACAGACAAGTGATAGCCATTTGGTTTTATGATGAAACTGTCAATTTAAATTTCGAGGAGATCTGTGTGCATTCATAGTATAACTCTCCAGGTGTGGGGGTGGGTTATCCATTTGCTCAGGTATCCCCTCTAGTTACCAGAATGGAGTTGCGCAGTCAGGAGGAGACCAATGAACAATGGATAGATACCAAAGAAAAAAGAAAAAAAAAAAAAAAGAATGTCCACACCTGTATCTCCTTAGTTCTGTCAGGCGTTTGTGGCTGCTCTGATCCTTCTCCCACTTGCTCTCTCCCAAGATGGTGGCTCCAGGAATAGCTGAGCGTCTTGAATTAGAAAGCAATGGATTTCTTGATTCTCCTACAAATTCCCTTAGCTGTAAGCCTTCCAATTCTCTAAATATTCCTTTATATGCTGTTCAGAGTTCCAGCACCATCCCCTATACTGCTTGGCCCAGGATTCTGTGTTGTTATTGACGAAGCTCCTCACTGCACGTCTACCGATCTGCCATCTTGATAGTATCCAATTCAAACATACCAACCCCTTTTTGGAAGCCCTATACAGGGTCACTATGCGTCTGAACCAACACAATCGCAATTAACAACAATGATTATTGTGAGGGAGACCTGGTGGTGCTATCAAATAAGCTCTGGGCTGCCAACCAACAGGTTGACTGTTCAAACCCATCAGCCACCCAGCAGGAGATAGATGACGCCTTTTGCTCCCATAAAAATCTACCATCTAGGAAACCCTATGTAGGGTCACTATGAGTCAGAATCTCATCAAATTTGAGAGTGATTTATGATGCTTATAGATTTACAACATAAAGATATATTTTAAGAATAGTCTTGAGTTACATGTTTGTTTAATTTCATGCAAGTATTATCATTCTGTGTGCATTGATTTAAAATTTTCTATCCCCATACAATGGGAGCACTGTCGCTCTGTAGGATAAGCACTGGACTTAGAATCACAAGGTCAGCACATCTAGCCCAACAGCTACTCCATAGGAGAAATATGAGGTTTTCTGCTCCTTATAGCCTTGGAAACCCTATACAAGATTACTATGAGTAGAAACAAACTCAACGGCACTTAACAACAACCATCTCCACACAATTTGTTTTGAATAGTGTTCCATAAGATATTTCTAAATTTTGTTAATTCATTAATTCTGTGGATTTGTCTATAATACATTGTGCATTC
>NW_006408962.1:241277-244513 GCF_000296735.1 Chrysochloris asiatica
CCCCCCCCAATAAAATGGATTGTATAGTGGCAGCAGCAATGAGTTCAAGTGTAATAATAATAGTGAGGATAGTGCAGAACTGGGCAGTGCTTCCTTTTGTTGTACATAGGTTTGTTATGAGTCAGAAACAATTGCACAGCACCCAACAACAAAGACCAGGCTCTAACGATCTTTTGGGCACAACTATGGTGTCTGCCTATGCCATTTCATCTTCTTATAAACTGATAAATTGTTCACCTTAGCTCATCAGAAATAAAAACAACACAAAATATCTTCCGTAAATTCTCTTAACCTCTTTAGTTTCATTTATTTAATTTTGCACACTGCCCCCCGTTTTTTACAAAAAGTTTCTTGAATGAACATCTAAACGTTTTTTCCCACCTTTTCAGACTCGAATACACTTAACTATGCCATTTGCTGCCACACTGACAGAAACCACTGTATTAAATATCTTCAAAGACTTAGATCTGAAAATTACTTTGTATGCTCTTGAATGAAATGACTTCTGTCTGCTTCATCCTTGCTGCTGCCCCTTGCAAGGAGATTTCCACCAAGACTTTAACTTCTAGGTTTTCTTTTTTTTCACCCCCTTGGTCTCCTCTCCACACTTCTCGTTCCTTCTTCTGTTATACCCTTATTGTTCTATGGTCTCTCTCTCTTCCTTGTTCTCTTTCTTCCTCTACCCTTCCATCTATTTCTCTGACATTTATAATCACCTCTGTATGGTGATTATTTGGTAGCACCATTCCGCACCACACACCAGTATTCCAAACCTGTTTCTGACAGTTTTTCATATATGAATATCACATAATTGTCTCTGACCTCAGTTCACAATTTTTTGCTTTAACTCTCTCTTTTAATTTTTTCTTAGTTATTCTTCTAGATTATAAATATCAATCAATACCAGTTTCAAGCTTTCTTTTTCCTGGACCTCACTCTTTTACTTGCAACATTACTCCTCAAAGGCAAATTATTAAAATCTAAAGTTTTTATTGCTGTAGTGTAAGCACTAGGCTGATAACCACTAGGTTGGTGGTTCAAACTCACCAGCTGCTCCTTGGAAACCCTATATAGAGTCGATATGACAGCAACAACAACATCATAGCAGCCAAGCCTATATGATTTAATTTCTCCTGTGCCATATACTTCTCTCTAGCCAAGGATATACTATTTGATATTTGTTAAGCTTGTGAACACTTCCCATTACTTTTCTCAGGCTTTTTGCAGATGATCTATTTCAACTCAATGGCCATCTTCTCCAAAAAACCCTGACCAGATTCTCAAGTTGAGATGTCTTCTTTTCATAATATTTCAGTAACACTTTGATTACACATATCTTATGTTCTGTCCAAGGTAACACTTTTTGTAGACATTATTACTCGATCACATTGAGAGCTCTATGAACTCTCATTTTTCTGTATGTATCACTCACAGGATTTGGTGTAGAAATGTGTTCAAGTATATTCTCAATAAATGTGTGTTAGTGATAACTGAAATGTACTTCACCTCAGATATATCATTCATTCAACATTTCTGCTTTTTACTATTCTCATGAACAGAAACTTTCTCTGTGCATTTGAGTTCTGCAAACCATAAAGCCATCCACATAATATCCATTTCCACACAGAATAAAAATATTTCATTGCATATGTCTCATAGTCATATAAATGCATACATGAGTCATGAAAATCATTGCAAATTAATCAAACTAGCAAATTCTAAAGGAATGAAATAATCTTTACAGATTACAGCATAAAGAATAGTTTGTTTCTTCTGACAAATATTTTATTACCAAGTTTTAAAAAATGATAAAATATGAATATGATAGTTAAAGAACAATACATTTTCACTCTACTTATATATGATTAAAATTTTTCTAATGTATTTTTAAGTTCATCAAATAAATCATTAATACCAAGACACAGCACCAGGGTAAACACAATTGCATTTTAGATGAGAGCTAAGAGTTTCATAATTGCTTTGCCAAGTACAGAGTTTGTCATAATCTCTTCAAGAACACTCACCTTTTAAGTAATTTCTCATAAATTCTCTCAAATATGCTCAAATATATGGATATTCTCTTCTTGACTCCCTTTCATTTCCTTTCCATTTGTGTATCTTCACTGAGGCACAATGTAATAATTAAGGAGAAGGAATAACTACATAGTATTCCTAAAATCCATCTCAGCCAGTCCCTACCTGATCTGATGCATATCAGAGAAGTAAACTGAATTCTTCACTTTATCTCTTGTAAGATCAATTTCTTAAAAGTAGTGATATTTATAGGTACTTTCATCTGCTGACAAATTGGAAAAGCACCATGGTTTCATCTAAGTGGCCACTTGAAGTTGTTGAGATTTAGCAGTAGATAACTAAGAGTCATTGTCCAATGGGGATTATTAATACTTTCCACTGGATAGTCTCTTTGGAAAAAATAAGATAGTATACCATATTGTTGACAATTTCAATGAAGACTATAGGACCACAGGGGAAAAGGAAGGCCTTTGGACAAAATTTAGCCCTTTAGCAGTATGTGAAATCAAGTATTTTCTGTGAATTCTATACAATTGAACCCACTATTCTAGAGAAAATATGTGAAAGTACAATCTTTTGACCAAATGAGAAATGTTTTCATTTAAGAATGGATATGCATACTGTGAGCATACTTAGAACTTCTTTTTGTTGTTGTTAAGTACTGTCGAGTAAGTTCTGATTCATAATGACCCTGTATAGGGTTTCTGAGGAGTGGCTGGTGAGCTTGAACTGCTGACCTTGTGGTCCAGCACATTAACCCACAGTGCTGAACCAGAATTTAGAACTTAGAGGATGAAAACTCTTATTTCCTAATCTATCAACAACCAACAGATGATTAGAAAGATCACTTTACTTTTTCTGATCCATAGTTTATTCTTGTGTAAAATTAATTTAATACTTCAAGTACATAGCATAATAAAAAGAATTATTAAATTAATATTCTTGCATGCAAATTTTACCAAATATTAACAGTTTTTCATATTTTCTCTATTTGCATCTTATATACTACCATAAATTATTTTGCCAGAGTTAATTTATAATCTGAATTTGATTCTTAATATTCCTGGTGTGGCAATGTAGGATAAGCACCAATTCAAACATGTTGTTTTTAGGTGCCATTGAGTCAACACTGACTCATAGTGACCCTATGCACAGCAGAATGAAACAATGTCCAATCCTGGGCCAACCTCATTACTGTTGCC